>NW_026570464.1:0-102618 GCF_019649055.1 Paramacrobiotus metropolitanus | reverse complement strand
AGTGGACAGGCACAGCCCTCACTACCGTGAGATGGCTCAGCGCATCATTCTCGATCAAGACGAGTTCCGGCGCCTCGCTCATGAACTTAGTGAGGAAATAGCGACCCGCCAAGCTCAAAACGAGATATTTCTTTGCATGACCAAACTGGTCAGGCACTGTTGGCGGCATCTCGCAGGCTGAGAGACCAGCTGGAATGTATCGGACGGAAGAGACAACTGAGGACCGAAGGATCCGCAGCACCAACATCCGCCACCAGCACCATCAGCACCGCCTCCACCATTGAACCCAACAGTCGTAGTTACCGCTACGACAGGGGAATCTTCCGCGCCACCAGTGGCCCAGCCTACGTCTACCGACGAGGCAATGCTGACGGCCACTGGATTGGAACCGCGAGAACCAGCATCTTCCCGTATGACCTAAGGCTTACAGACATACCTCCTTGGAGCTAGAACTCCACGCCGCGGAACGCCTCGAAGAGAAATCCGTAAGGTTATCAGTAGCCTGAAGGGAGTGGATATTGCCACTTTACGGAGAAAAGTCGCGTTGGACCTGGAATTCCAACGCGTCCTGGAATACATAACCAGGATTAGACGGGCCATGCTTCGGTTTATGGATAAGCCGTTGGATACGGCCAACGACGCACCATCATTGCGCGATTTCCGTAACCGGCAGTACCAGCTTGGCCTGATCGACGAGCTTAGGCGCGTGTTACCCAAACCCCGACCGGGGCAGCCAACACGCGTCGGACAAACCGGACTTCTCATACCGACACGGTCCTCAACACGCCAACCGGCAGAAGAATTGAGGATGCGAGTCTCGAGAATTATGCGGATCTCGGCTGAACGATTTGCAGCCGGACCAGCACTAAGTCGACCAGCCAGCGCGTCGGACACAGAAACCGACAGCGACATTGAGTGGTTCGACATGCCAGACCCAACCCCCGTACCAGGACTTACAGCTCCGCCTGATCACCTGGTCGCGCCAGAACGACAGGTCCACCCGAGGCCAACTTCACTGGCGCCACCACCAGCCATAGCGGAACGCCTGGAACTAATCATGAGGGGCAACGTTACGCGAGGCAGAACGGCCTATGCCGATGACTTTCCGGTATCAAACCAACCGGATGACGACAATCGACCGGCCCCTCGGACTTTACGTCAGCAATGGGATGATGAACAGGCAGCAGCGAACCAACGGTTACGCGAAGCTGACACTGGGCCCATGCAAATGACGGTTGTCCAAGCACTGAGCATTCGGCACCTTATCAGCGATGCTGGAGATGTCGAACGCCGCATAACCAACCGGATCCAAGAACTCAGCCCGTTCGACCCAGAAGCGGTCAGGCTGACGGAACAGCAACAGAGCTTGGCCCAACGGGTGGCTCTGCTTAAAGGTCTTACTTCTAACCATACGATGCCTACCGGTCCATCGTTAACGGTTATGGACCACACCACAAAATGGATCCGAGAATTTATCGAAGATTACTGGAAAGTCCCACGTCCGCCAACGGCGGCACGCTCGAGCGACTTCGATCCAGTAAACGAATGGCGACCATCACCGGTGTCTGCGCCAACACCTCTGGCCCTGACATATGTACCGGCCGCCTCAACATCAGTTGGACAACCAACTCCAGCTGAGTTGGCCCAGGCCCTAACGGTGCCTGGTCCAACATCTGACCAACTTATGGACACTTCTGGAACCGCTATAGCGGGCAACAGTACAGAAGTCCAACAGCAGGACGTCGAAATGGACGTAGCCCTGCAAGACAAAACTCTGGAACTCTCGCCAGAGAAGTCGGCCGAAACGGAGCCAACACCAGTCCAACCGGCCGGTGAACCTACAAGTCCAATGGCTGTTGATGCGCCAACGGCGTCATCACAGCCTACACCGAAGCCAATTGAAGGCGACACATCAAGTGGCACCTCGTTGTCCGGCCAACGCCTAGGAAATCGACAGGAGGACGGCCAGAACTGGCCACTCCTGCCACAACAAGTGGCCCACAGTCGCCTAGATTTAAGAAGAAGAAGAGGACTCGGAAGCGGAAGAGCCTCCTTCACAACGGTCACTCCCACCTTGGCGAGGCCAAGAGAAAACTTGGAGTCGAACCGCCCAACAAGGCCCACTCTACCAGAGCGGAGGCCCGCCAACGGACACAGATGTTCCTGGCCCTACCAGGCCAGGCCGGTCCATACTTAAACCAAAGAAGGCGGAACCACCGACTTTAGTACTTCGCGGTCTACCGACCAAGAAGAAGTCGCCGCCAAAGACTTTTCCTGGCAAGGGACACGTGCTCTCCCCACCGGAAGCACCAAAGATTCCGTCAGGAACGACACAGCCATTGCGGGACGAACCTCCAACGAGGCATCGTATCCGATTAACCCAAACGGAACCATGGGATGACCCGCATAACCGGCTTGTAAGCGAGATCATAGAACTTGATCTACGCTTAAATCTGACTGAGGAAGATATGCGCCAGCGACTACGCGCCGGCGATCCTACACTAACGGACCGGGAGATTGACCGCATCAACCGCGGCTGTCAACAGATGGTCCAAGGACGTACAATCCTCATCAGAAAACTGATGGCTATGCGAAGCAAGAGCCAGGCACTTCGCCAACGCAAGTTGCCTAGCGAAATCATCGAGCATGCCATCTACATCCGTGGCCCGCACATTAACCCAAGGGCATGGACAGTTGAACCCCGCCCACGACCAGGCCAGCCAGTGGAAGATGAACTTCCACCAGAAGAAGCAGAAAGTGAGGACGAACAGCCTCAACTGCCAGCGGCCTTCTGGGGCGTCTCCTCCAGCGAGGAGTCGGAGATCGAGGAAGACTTGGACGAAAACGTCCAAAGGGCGCTATATGAGACCAGCCAGGTCCGGCCACCTTCAACGAAGGAATCGCCGCGCCAAAGCCGATCTCCATCAAAACGGACTTCTCCTGGACGCGCCACATCAACTCCGGCGCGAATGCCCAGCATGCCGGCCATCGAACCGGCGCCTGCCAGGTTCACACCGAGCCGGCCAGGCAAGTCTCCAACCAAAGAGAGGACGGATACAATACCTCCAGAGCCAACTATGACCATCACTGTGGAAGAGGTCGCAGCACCTACGGTGTCTGCAGATTCAACACTTGAACCAGTAACGGTCACGGTTAGGACTCCTGCACCAGTGGTCGCACAATCGGCCAGAATGATGGTGCGGATAACTCCGGCTGTCTCGGCCCAAGAAATGGAAGCCGACGCGGCCTTGATGCCCATGAGTGCTCTCACCCTATCGAGCAGAGACACTTACTGATCCATGCTGACCATAATGAGCGCCGGCATATCCGTTCCTGCTCACAAAGAGACAGGAGGCCAAGGAGCAGAATCGTATGGAAGAATACGACATGATAACCGAAATGCCCGATCCTGGTCTTACGGATGATAGATGATTACCGGCGCCGTCGCAACCAGAAAGCCTTCCCCACCGGAGGAAGACTTTAGAATGGCTGAAACCCTGTCGTCAAATGCGCCACCAACTGTGGTACCGCCAAAGACGCAGGCACAACCACCAGCGGCTTCAGAGCCAATGGACAGCCTCGTCTCGGACCTGTGGCCACAGCACCACAGCCAGAACCAGCCCAACCGGAGGAGCAACCGAAGGCCACTTCGTCGGCACAAGAATCGGCAGGCCAAAGTCAGTTCGGAACAGGGCCAACGGCCGCTGCTCCGATAAACTTGACGAACATGCCAGCCAGCATCGACGATATACCTTTTGGCCGTCCAGTTACATTCCCTGCAACAGGGACAATGGAGAATTTTGCACTCGGCCTGGGTGTAATTCACTCAGCTAACTCCCAACGGAGTAAGCAGCCGAGAAAGCCAAAACCCAGAGAGGGCCAAACCGGCCTCTCGTCCAACTTCCCCACAACCGAGGGCCAAACCGGCCACTCGTCCAAACTCCCTCAACCGAGGGAAGTCAGGCGACCGTATCACGGCCAACATCGAACCTAGAGGCCGAACGGAACCGCCAGAAGAAACAAGCGGCCAAAGACAAGAAAAGTCAAGAGGCCAAGATCGCCCAGCTCGAAAAACGGCTGTCAGGCGATGAAGATGTCCAAGTCCTATCGGACAGTATGGACAAGTCACAAGAGCCACCACAATATCGTCCATGGCAAGAAGAGGAATTCGAGCCAGTTCCCGAAGGTGAACCGCCTTCGGAGGAAACAATGCTCCGCGCCGGCGGACGACGAAGCTGAGCTTCCCGGACCCTGGACTGGAGGCCACGCACATTGAGATCCCAACGGGTCCATATGTGCGCCAATGGGTGGCAGCGGCCAGGATCATGAGACGTACAACAGGAAGAGACATGTACCAATGTCTCGTCCGAGTTCTCCGAGCCAGAATGGCACATGGAGAAGAATTCAGAGGGCTACCGCCAGCGGACCGTGTACTGACGGCACCCTTCATGCGGCGTGTAGTAACTCTCATCCTGGACATGGGACTTCTGGTCCGCACGCACCGTGACTGGACCAGCATGATGGAGCTTCACGTGCCTCATCGGCCAGCAGGGCTTTCCCGTAGCCGGGATTACGCCTTTCACCAGATATGCAGGACCATCGCTTACCTGCACAACCCAAGAGGCTCCAACTTGGTCGACATAGTCAGGACCATTAACGCCCTCTACTACAAAGGAGAGGCGGACCAGAACGAACTGGAAAAGGTCATACTTGACGAGTTATTAGCATTGGTCAAGGATGGAACTTTGGAAACAACTAACGCCTACCGGGCGGAGCCGATCCGCTTCACTATTCCTGGGTTCATCCCGCAGAAGACCCAACGGTCTCTGTATGTGTCACACGATGTGGGCACAAAATGGGATCCAGACAGAAAGAAAGCGGCTGGACCGCCGAAAGACAAGTTGACCGGCAGAGCCAAGGAGGCATACTTGATCTCCCAAGTGGCCAAACTGCCTGGTCCAAAGAAGTTGCCGGTAGAGAAGCCTCCTCGACCATCCGTCACAAGACGAGAGCTGGCTGCACGCCAAGAAGCGGAGGATGAGATGCGCGCAGCCGGAATTCGGCCTGTGCCCAGGGACACAGTGTCACTGCCTAACGCAGCTGGCCGGTCCAGACCTCCTTCGCCAGCCTTATCGGTCACATCCACAAAGAGCCGAAAGGCCACGGCCACAAAGAAAGAGGGAAAAAGATCCTCACCGCAGCCAAGCGACTCGGACTCTGAGGACCACAACCAGAGGACTCAGAGGATGACGAACAAGAAGAGCCGGACCAGGACCAAACCATGGAGTCCCAAAAGTCCGACTCTGACGACGATGATGACCAAAGCCCTGGTAAACTTACCATGGACCTCCCACCGGACCATGACATGGAAATACCACCCGGTGATGAGAACAAGCCACCTAGCGGTGATCAGGACATGGAGGACCAGGGTGGCGCAGAAGCGCCAACCAGGAACAAGACAGCGCGGAAGGCGCTAGCCA
Source organism: Paramacrobiotus metropolitanus (assembly GCF_019649055.1). Taxonomy (NCBI): domain Eukaryota; kingdom Metazoa; phylum Tardigrada; class Eutardigrada; order Parachela; family Macrobiotidae; genus Paramacrobiotus; species Paramacrobiotus metropolitanus. The sequence continues at coordinate 97,138 of NW_026570464.1, read as the reverse complement.
AGAAAGTCCGGCCAGCGTAGATAACGCTGAGCCAAGTGGAACGCTGCATCGCCCGAACGGGAAAGGATGCGCGACTCGACCTCACCAGAATCAGATGATGGCGAGATTCCATGGACTTTACCTGACCCGTGCCCGGCCATACCGCGGATCGATTACGTCTCGCCACCAACACCAAAGGTGGCCAGGAATGGCCTGGCGGAGACCCTTCCAAAAGCCAAGGATCTCCAATTCTGACAAGCGATGGGCATACATTAGGCGGCCCTAAAGGCGTTGTCCCAAACGGGTACAACCCTTGCTACAGGGGCTTGGCCTTCCAACTCATCAAGAAATGGAATGGCCCACCGCTGTCCAAGTCCAAAGTGATGAAGTACATACAGATGGCCTACAATGAAGGAGCTATACTACGGACCCATCTGCCTAACACGCAGATTTTCTACACATTCCCACCGGAAAAGTGGATAAGGCCTCAAGGCTACTGGGAATGGCGTAACGCCGTCCTCACAGTGCTGACCACCACTCAGCACCCATTAGGCCTCACACGAGGCGAAATAGCCAACCAGCTCCTGGGCCGATACGATCTGAACGTCATCTCGCACCATCCACAACTCATCGATGGGATAGCATATGTGCCGAACCAGGGCCGCCCTAGCGGGTTGTACCCTATCTGCGAGGACGTCAGATACGTCGTAAGGAAGATGTTAAACGAAGGATGGCTCGAGCAAACTGTTGACGAGCCCGAGGCCCAGCAGCGGTACAGACAACATAACGTCCCACCGGATCGTTACGGCCCTCGTCCCACCGAATCCGACCTTGGCCTCAACCAAGTCCAAGAAGAAGCGGCGTACTCACCATCAGTGACCTAGGCGTAGAATTCGCATAGGGTCTAGGGGTGATCCTGAAATAATTCACCGGGCAAGAAAAGCCTAGTTAACAAATCACATGTAAAATCATAGGGACGTAAACCATAGGGCGTAATTATTATAGGGACCCGTCATAGAAAGCGGACTTAACCTCATTCTGCAAGTTTCATTTCTGTTACCACAGAGAATGGGACTTACACCGCAGCAGAAATACGAACCGCGATGCTCGGACTGCAGACGCAACAGCGGCGATAGCATGACACATCCTCACCGCCGGGACAATTCTCACGGGAGTTGTTCCCTGCGCATACCATCTGCGTCCGGGCTTCCGCGACGAGAGCGAACGAGCCTACTGCTTCTACCTGGAGTGGTGAGGCAACTTCGACGCTTATATACATGACCAGCCGCGACGGAAGCCACCTGATTCCCTATTGAGGGATCATGAGCAGATAGAGATCTACGATCTCTACATGCAACGTAGTGGCGCCCGACAACCTGGCTGGTGCAGTACCGGAACTCCGATTCTCCACTCAGCCAATCGGCTCGAGAACGGAAGGACGAGCGGGACCGGGAACGTCGATCCCGCAACTCTGGATCTGACCAGTCCTCAGGGCGTGGCCCAACGGCCGACCGAGAAATTACGACCATCAGCGGCCATCATCAGGCTCTCGATCCTACGGACACGAGTTGCCCACGCCCATGGAATACAACCAGGGGTTCGAAAAACGATCCTGGAAAACATCAACAAAGCTATGGTTGACCAGGTGGCCCGACAGCTGATGGAAGGTGGATTGCTGGACGCCTTAAAGGCCAATACCAGCCAGCGCGCACTGAACAGCGCACACCACTGGCACCGCTACCGCGGAACCCAGATGACTTACGTCACCAGATCCAGAGCCGCAACAGGACCAGTGGACGTCAAAGTCGTAGCCAGCCCGAGCGCCAACCGCGCACATCACCGGGAAGCGAAACGAGCGAGTCCAGCCTGGTTGTCGCGCAGTCCACCAAGCGACCAGAACGAAGCGTCAGCTCGGTGGCCCACAACATCAGCATTCAGATACCGATGGAACGGAGCCCGCACCGCCGTCGTCGGACCCACCGGCCCGACAAGCACAAGCGTTAGCGCCACGGACTTCAATCCATATAAGTATGCTGAGGACCAAGGCATTAACATCCGACCACTTCACCGGGTGACGGATTACATTAGAGGCCATCCCATACCCTAGGGACGATGGGCCCAAGTTGACGCCATGGTCCAGAATTTACAAACCTTCGTCACCCGGTCCGACTTGAAATGGAGATGCAGCGGAAAGATTGGCCTCGTGATTTCAGCATGGCCGAGCACATACAAAACCGCGAGGCTACCCAATGGTCCGTGACAATGCTCTATCGAGCATCACGGACGTGAATTTACTGGACAGCCCATTACCAGACCGGACTGGAACGACTTGTGCCAACTGCACATCAAAGACGACCAACTGGATGTTGTCAGATATCTGGCCCAGTTTGTCCTACCGGACGCGAACGCCAGTTTCATCATCGCAGCTTGCAGAGCGGCCATAGAAATCCCATGCAAGCCAGCGGATCACAAGGATGACCCAGAAACGCAATACTCTATAACGGCACGATGATACGCATCTTTGCCTCCAGACTTGGTCATCTACACTGCCATTGGGAACTGGAAGTTCTACCGGCAAGGGAAAATCGTCCTCGGCTGTTGACCCAAGTGGCTCTCCTGGGAAACCAGATCCACGAGATTGAAGCGGGAGTCAAAATTCAAAGCGCCCTGAACATTTACAGGAACCGCTCTAAAGATTACCGCAAACAGCCATCGGACTTCGATGACGGTGCGGAAGCGTTCGTTAACCGAACGGCGACCAGGAAACTTCCAACGAAGTTCCGTACCCAACGATCCTCAACAGGATCGTCCGCACACGTCCAAACCCAGGCCACAACCTGGCCAAGAAGCTCAGCCGACCAGCACCTCCAGCCAACAACAAGCAAACCAGACCGAACAGGAGTTGGCGGACATGGAGGAAAGCGTCATCGACCCACTCAACCCGGGTTGGGCGATGGCGACCAAGCGGACAAGGAGGGCAGGGATAGGCCAACGGCCATTCCTGCATGTTGGCCCTAAACAGGGACCAACATTAGCTGGATCGGACTTGAACACCATGATGGGTGCAATCTAACGGTTGTTACCTCGCCCAACAAACGTGGCTTACGGCCATGTACCGTCTACCTCACCGGACCTAAATCCCTGGATCTTAACCGATTCCCGGATAGGCTCTGGCTTAGCGGCTGGGACCATGAAGTCCATGGCCCATAGAAGTTGACCAGGCCCACTAGTTGCGTCTAACTGACCATAGAAGTTGGACCAGGCCCACTATGCGTCTAACCGACCATATGGCTCACGAGTTGTCATACCAGGCAACTGGGACAAGTGAGTTCGGGAGCCACATAGAAGTTGTGGTATACCCATTTTGCATGCCATGTCCAACATCCTCACCACGGACCGCCCAGAGGCCCATCTAAAAGATGCACCGCCCCAGGCCAAAAGAGGATGCTTCTAGTCAGCAGACCGACTCCTTTGTGGAAAACGCCTACCGGCGCCCACAACTTAATTTTTTTGGAGTTTGGCCCGGCCAACCTGATGTTTTCGTCAGACGCCACTTAATTTTGTTATGGCCACGGTCTCAGGGAAACCTACCTGACTCATCGGACATGGTAGCTAACTCATGGCCCACGGCCAGTGAGACGGACCAACTTTGGCCCGCCATACACCTTGGACCGTCGAAAAAACGACTAAGTCCTTTTGGCTCGCCATACACTTCGGACCGTCGAAAAAGCGACTAAGTCCATTTGGCCCGCCATCAATTGACCGTCGAAAAAGACTAAGTCTTTTGGCACGTCCAACGACGTGGCCCACCAAAAATCGACTAAGTCTTCTGGCCCGTCCAATGACGTGGCCCACCGAAAAACGACTAAGTTTTTTGGCCCGTCCAACGACGTGGCTCATCAAAAAACGACTAAGTCCACACCGGAGAGCCAAAACCTGTTATACAGGACCCAAACGTCCCACACCAGCCGGAGGTGAGCCATATCACAATAGAACCTCGTATCCCGGCCCAGAGCATGTCAGAGACCGAGTTTGGACCGCCCCAACGGGTTTGGTCCATCACACCACCTCGGTCCTGGGACTTAGAAAATTTTTCCATTATGGCCTCCTGGACTTAGAAGATTTTGGCCCGAGGTGCACGACCAAACCAGCATGAAGGCCAAACCTGACCAAAAGGGACCACCTTAACGGGACTGGTCCAAAGCACCAACTTTGGCCACGGGAAGGAACTACAGGACTCCCATCCCGCCACACCTGGGACAACCCTAACGGGTCAGGTCCAACAGAGGCATGTCAGACCAAAGCATGGCCATCCTAATGGAACGGGTCCAAGCATACTATTTTGGTCACAGGAACACCTCTCCTGTCCAGAGGCATTACTCTGGCCCTATATGGACAGCCCAACCGGGCTTGGTCCACCATACTTAAACCAGGAAGGGGACAACCTGTCCTTGCGCATGCAACCGTGCCTTCCTTATACCGCACCGCTGGATTTACTCCACTGGACCCCTGTGGACATCCCTGGGAACCGTCGCCCGGATCTACAGGACCAGACCAATCCTACCGGATAAAGCGGACCGTTGACTAGGACCCGTGTGGACAAGATTGGCCCTGTGGTAAACCTAGTCGGAATAAGCCATTTTACGTCTAGTTTTTAACCAAACCTGGTTTTCTAGACTTTATTAACCAAAGAATTATGTTTTTATTTAGCCATTTAACCAAAGGAATTGGCTTTGGGATCTCTAACTATGATCTTACTTTCTTTAATTCTCACCGGAATTGTGATCTTTTATTTCGATGTTTAACCTACGAGCCTTATAAACTTTATTTTTTTACTTGTTCGACCAACCAAGCCTTCAAACCACACTCGGAACCCCCCAGCAACCAGAGTGCACTCCAGATTTCGGCCGTTCGGTGCACTGCACCGCGGGTCTGGAGGAAGCGACCCTACCGGGTTTAGAGACAAAGTGGCATCCGGCCCTACCGGGTATCGGATCCTGGCACCCTACCGTTGGCCAGGGCAGAGTCGGAAGGTGCTCGCAGGAGCTCCCACTCCCGCCCAGAGGCATGTCAGAGACCGCTCACTCGAGGCGGTAGACACCCTCTTGTGGTTTTTGTTTGTCGCCCGCCCGCACATGGCTACTCCATTCGTGCCGCGCTATTACGCTGCTTACTCAGCGTATACTTTGTCCACGCTGACCAATCAGCGCATTTCTCTGCACTCTTGGGGTGGAGCCCTGCGCCTACGGGCGATTCCATGCTTTGCCGCATCAGCATGTTGCATACTCCGCAGCACGCGGAATCATTAATCACGATTCCTCACCAGCGCACTGCAGGCACTTTTTCCAGCTTTTCCCGCATTGGGTTTTCTGTTGGTTTTTGTGTTGTTGTTGTTGCTTTATTGTACCAATAAAGGCGATATTTGCCCCATTTTCCATCTGCCTCTGTGTCATATCTGACAGGTGAAAGGTCAAAGTCGCTTAATTGTGTTCTAGTTGTACGTACATTTTTTTGGTTATTGGTTGCTTTAACTTAAGCGTGCCCAAACTTGCTTATAAAAAGTGAGGTCCAATAAAATTGTGTGGTATATAATTTCGTCGTGGCTGGCGTAAAGTTGGTGCCTACAATTAGTAAACTGGTTTTTGTTGAGGCGTTTTTGAACGATAAAATGGCTGAGGATAACGCTTCTAACGGGGATGATATGGAAGAACAGGATCTACCACAGATATCGGAAGAAAGTCTATTGTTAGAAAAAGTAGCTGATACGTATTCTGGAAAATGAAAAACTTCTCTGAGTGTTTTTCAATGCCGCATTGCATCAGATTTATTCCAAGTACCGTTTTCTCGACTTTGTAATGTGATAGAGGATATATTCGAAGAAATATTAAACAGAACGCTGGTCGAGACAATCAAGCCTTTGGTTTATGGTACGCGTGCAATTGTATAGCGATCATCTTCGCAAAAAAAATTTCCAATCTAGACGCCTCTTATGAGGCGAGATGAACTAACTGTGGACCGTATCATGGCGCGCGTTGAACGGGTGATGAAGTTCAACAAGCTTTCGCTTGGATGAAAGTTTCAGGATTGAAGTCCAGTACACAGAAACGCCGGATGGTGGAGGTAATGACAATATAGTGATTCCTGAAAGCGTTAAAGGCTACTGAAGAAAAATGTCCATCGTTCGTATAAAGAACGACGACAATTTATGTTCCTACCATCGGTTCCTAGTAACGGCTAAAGCCTTAGCAGATGAAGATCTGCAACTATATTCAACGCTACGTGACACCAGGGCACATAAACCCCCAGAAAAGCAGCATAAGGATCAGCAGACATTATTGGCGAAACAGCTGGTAATAGCTGCAGGCCTGACGGAGCGGCGCTACAGCCTGGACGACGCAGAGACTTTTCAAAAATACTAAGCGTTTTCATTTAATCAAATCATCATCGCTGTAAATGTACCTGCAAGCTTTGCTGCGCGAAAGGTGTGAGCTCGAAGCCAACCCTGCGCGATACTGTGCGGGATGCAATCGAACGGGCTTTAGAAACAACGAGTGTTTTAACCACCACCTTGCAACGACAGCGAAAAACGCAAACCATAAAAAAAAGAAAAGCATTTGCGAAAAATTCAAGGTCTGCATAGATTGCTCGGCATTCATAAAGACGAACGTGAAAAGCGGATACGGGCCAGGCCATGTATGCGGTGAGATTTATTGTTCGGTTTGCCTTTGTTATGTATTACCGGAGCAACATGACTGCTGTAATAAACCAGAGAAACTTGACGACACAGTATTAGCCAAGCACAAATCTGCTAGTTTCATGTACTTTGATTTCGAGACGTACCCCGATGTTAATGGAAAGCACGTCCCAAATTTTTGTGTAATACAAGTGCAGGAAGATGGAAAGCCCATTGAGACCCGCCAATTTCCCGAGGACATCAGCAACATTGGCAAAGACATTGCAGGCGAAGTCTGTGAATTTATTTTCCAAGAAAAGCATGCTGGATTTTTTTGTCTGGCACATAACTTTAGAGGGTAAGAAATTGTTGTTCTTCTTCTGTTTCGAACAACATAAAATACGTTGAAAGTATACAGCTTACGGATAAAGCGGTGGGCTTTCTAGGTTCGATGTTTATTTTATTTTCAAATGGCTGCTTCAGAAAGGTCAATCGCCTGACGTTATCATGAAAGGTTCCCAAATAACGCACTTGCGCGATCGGGAGTTTGGCATTAACTTTCGGGATATGCTCAATTATGTTCCTTTGTCATTGGACAACTGGGCGAAATCATTCGCCGTTGAGGAAACTAAAGGTAAATTTCCACATGTCCTGAACCGACCACAATTTTGGAACACAGTTATTGACTATCCGGATATTGAAAAGTTCAACTACCGATTTATATGCGATAAAGAAAAGCATGCTTTTATGGAGTTTTATAATGAAGACGAAGCTTTAGAAAAAGGATTGTTTGACGTCAACAAGGAACTGGCTGCCTATTACCACCAAGACGTGACCACGCTACGTTGTTGGGCAATGCAGCTGCGCGAACTTTTTTTCAAAATTACGGATGGACTGTGTATTTTTCAATCAGGTTTAACCATTCCAAGTGTTTGTCATTTTTTTTGGAGGTCCAGGCTCCTAAAGCCTTTGGAAGTTGAAGTTATTCATATGCCCAGTAACAGAGTATCCTCCAATAAGGCCAATTCATGGTTACAATGTATAAGCCAGAGCCAAGGCATTGAACTTGAGCGAGAATTCAAAATTGTTGCGTTATTCATTGATGGGTACCATCTGGAAAGTCGAACTGCATATGAATTTTATGGGTGCGTGCACCATGGCCATCAAATATGCACGAATCCAAGTACACGCCACCCGCATCAGGACGCCACAATGGGTGAGTTGTACGAACGAACCGTACGGCGCGAAGAAATGTTGAAGAAGCTTAAAATCAATATTGTGAGCGTTTGGGAATGTGAATATGACAGTCGCATTAACAACGACGCTAATTTTGCTACTGCTATAAAAAACATACGGATTGTTGAACCGCTTGACCCGAGAAAAGCATTGTTCGGAGGACGAGTAAATGCCCTAGTGTTAGACTATAAGGTCAAGCCTGGAGAGAAGATAGTGTACTTGGATGTTGTATCCGAATATCCATATGTCAATAAAAACAAGCGCTATCCGGTTGGCAAGCATAAAAGAATTACTAATAATTTTAAAACCTTGGATAACTATTTTGGAATTATGCATTGCAAAATATTACCGCCTCGCAACCTGATGATACCGATATTACCGGCGCATTTCGATAAATTGATTTTCACGTTATGCCGCACTTGCGCTGAAGAAAAGAATCAGCAAGTTTGCACGCACGAGGATCCGGTGCAAAGAGTTCTGACGGGGACTTGGTGCACACTAGAACCACAAGAAGCCGTGAAAAATGGTTATGAACTAATGGTAATTCACGAAGTATGGCACTATCCCGACAGCAGAGAGCGCATTTTTGCTGATTATATTGATTTGTTCCTGGCGCTTAAAGTGCAAGCTTCTGGCTGGCCGGCTGATATTAAAACTTCAGAGCAGCGAGATGCGTTTCTGGACCACTTTTTCCAAACGGAAGGCATTCGGTTGGACGGTTCCAAAATAAGCTGGAATCCGGGACTGCCACAGCTTGCTAAGTTATGCCTGAATAGGTTGGTGCTTATTATTATTTGTTTGTTTTCGTGTCGGTAATACACTAAGAGTAGTTGTAGTAGTAGTAGTAGTAGTAATTTAGGCTATGGTGTTTACAGCTTTTGGGGCCGGCTGGGAATGAGAAATAACCTTCTCAGCACAGTTTTTGTGAACACTGTGAAGGATTTTCTGCACTATTTAACGTCTTCAGAATTCGAAATCCATGATTATGACGTATTTTCGGATGACGTTGTACAAATAATGTACAAGAGGAAGGATGCTATGGTTCCGACTAACCCGAAAATGAACGTGGTTCTAGCAGCGTAAGTGATAATAGTTTCAATTTTAGTGCTTCATTTAAATCAGGTAAATTAGACTTGTTCTTATATTTTGCTGTCAGGTTTACAACGGCAAACGCAAGATTACATTTATTGAAATTTATGCAAAGAGCGGGCGAGCGATTACTATACTTTGATACGGTAAGAGCTGAAGCATTAGCGTAAAGCATTATTAAACTAGAAGAAACGAGAAAAAAAACATAGTTTTTAAATCGCAGGACAGCATTATCTTTGTTCAGCGTCCAGGTGATGAGCCGTTTGAAACCGGGTCCACTCTGGGGATGTTAAGTAATGAGCTGGCCGAGGACGACTTCATTACGCGCTTCTGTAGTACTGGTCCAAAATCTTACAGCTATGTTACGGCATCTGGGCAGGAGGTCTGTAAAATCAAAGGATTTGAAATTAATAAACTTACAGGAACGGTGTTGAATTTTGATTCGATGTTGAAAATTGCAACCCAACCTCTCGAAGATGAGACCGCCTCCGATAGCGCTCATGGTAACGTTCAGCCCGAGTCCCTTTCCGTCACATATGGTAGTAGTATTCGCCGGAAGAAACGGACATATGAAATCCAAGATGTGCCTATGACAAAGCGGTTCAAAAAGACGTACGACAAACGTCGCATTTTAGATGACTTTACTACTGTGCCATACAGTTACGTACCAAAGCCCTTTGATCATGAACTTGAATGTTGGCATTGTGTCGTTATTGTAAGTAAAGTCCAGGGTGGTGTTGGCTTCGTCGATACTGGCAGCGGCTGATGGCCGATAGGGTAGAAAAGTGGTGGCGGTTCCAAGAGTAATGCCCGATAAAATCAGAACAAGTGCTAGCAGACTACCAAAAAAAGCAATCGTAGTGACAATGCATATCGCTCGACGCCTTTCCTCAGCAGGGTCCATGGTAATGCAGGATATATAAACGGACGCAATTTAGACAACTAAGGAACAGTTAGGGAAAACCAAACGTGCAACTGAAGTTTTGTCAGTTTTGCTGCAGTTTATATAGTAGTCGATAGAACATGTCTGGATGTGAACCCGAAAATGTTTGTTTATCATCAACATCGACATCGCCACCACCATCGCCCGGAACAATAAATGCCATTCAGCACATTATCTGGCAAGGTGACTGGCAAGGTGGATTGCACGATAGGTTAAAAGGTTGCCTCGTGGGGAGTGTTGTTGCCAGCAGCTTTAGTCGTCTGTTCAATACACCCTTCTACAGAAGCCATTTACCAACCTTGAGAGAAGTCCATGAGCGGTGTGCTGACGTGGCCAAGAATCCTTGTTATGTGCATTGTGGGTTTAGTGGAGCAGTTGCTTTGGTGGTTCTCGAAGTAACTATAGGTTGCTATACAGTCGAGCGTGACTATACAGCCGATGGACTGGGTAAAGCGTTAGGATTGTAAAGCGTTCTTCTTTAGGTAAAGCGTTCTTCAGGTCATAGTCCAGGTCAGTAGGGCCAAAAATTTTAAGCAGGGCGTTCTTCGCGCTGATCCAGGTCACATGTTTGGTTTGCTCCGATTACCACCATCTTAAGGCATTGTTGATGAAGCACAAGTTAAGATTCGTCAGTTTTGTCGCTTTCGTCCATCCATAAACTCGGGTAAAACTTTCGCAGCGTTCGGTAAACTCGCGTACATCTTCGTGTGAATCACCGCCAGATTTCGGGAAATCTTTAGGAGAAAGTTGCATTCCGGACGTTTGAAGAATGGTAGTAATGGGAGTTGATCCAGTTTGTTGCTGTTGTTGTTGCTGTTGTTGTTGCTGCTGTTGTTGTTGCTGCTGTTGTTGTTGCTGTTGTTGTTGCTGTTGTTGGTGCTGTTGTTGTTGCTGTTGTTGTTGTTTAAGTGAGGTCATTTCTTGAAGAAGTTGGTCGATCTTTCTTCCGTACACATTGTTTGTGCTGATTAATGACTGGAAGGCCCTATCCTTTGTTGCTAGATACACTGCTTTAAGGTTTGCCTTGGACATCTTGAATGGAAAAGTTCCATTTTGGAGTTGGGATAGTGCGTCAGCTTCGTCAGTAACAGTGATCACGTTGTAAAGGTCAATTAGGATTGGGATGTCGTTTAGGCTAAACCGTCTGTGGATGTCGTGTTTTGAAATCAGTGGTTGTAGTCCGGTATGGATTGCTTGCATTTGGGTATCCTCAAATGTGATAGTGGTCATTGTTGCTGGATTTGGCGTTGATGTTGTGGAAAGGTCACTGTCTGGGTCTGTCGCTCTATTGTCAGTATTGTGTGTCTTACCTGCCTGGTTGGCAAGGCGCATCTCGATGTCAGTTTGCTCAAAATTCTTATCCGGTATGTCGGTGTTACTACGAGTGTTCGGCATCAACTGATAAGAGGTCACAGAGTAATCCGTTCAGTACATATGGTGGACAAATATGGAAAGGTCAGGGTTATAGCAGAAACAGGAATCGGACTGAAATGTCAGATGTAGACAGCTGGATCGGAACCGATAGTTCACTTATGTTATAAGCTGTATGGAACTATGATGTCAGTTTGGTACATAAAGGTCAAATGTAATCCATTGTAATCCATAAAGATCGGTAGATACAGTGGGATCAGTGTGGAAAGGTCAATGGAGGTTGATAGTAAACACTTTAATCCCCCCTGGAGCCACCATTTGTAACGTAGGTTCTTACTAACTGTAACTCAAAGCTGGCTAGATGGTATAAGTCTTTATTGATCTAAGACTGACTGAAACTATCAACGACTTTTTGTGTAGAAAACATAGGACTTATATATGAGGACAGATGGACAAGACAACGTCCAGTTACACAACGTTATTGGCGTTTAGTGAATAGAAGTTATGACATTCAAACGGATGCACTTCCGTGTTGCGTAACATGGCTTTGTTGGCCAGTACGTTGTACAGCAACGCACTGTAGTTCGAACGCCAACCGGCACTTATGCATTGTGTAACAACTCTGTTGGCCAGTGAGTTGTGTAATAACTCACTGTTACTGTTATGCCAACGACCAGTTCGTACGTTGTGCATGTACACATGATAAATCATGTTACAGGATCATCCAACTACTTTGAAGGTAGTAAGCACATGGAGCGTTTATTGAAAGAGTTTCATCGGCGATGGAATGCTACAAGCAGCCAGAGCAACTTTGCTCTTCGACGAGATGACGAAGCTTACGTTTGTGGGCCTGCAAGAAGTGCGCACGGCGGACAGGGCTCTCACGGGTATCACGGAGCAGTGATGGCTACAGCGGTGGCTTTGTACTACTGGCGCGAACCTAGTTGCTTCCTCCGGAGAGAAGTCGAGAAGTGTGTAGCCATCACACATGCGCATCGTTTGGGGATTGATGGAGCTGTGCTGTTTGCCTTTAGTTTACAGGAAGCGTGTGATAGCGCCCGCACTGCTTCAGTGACGACCTTTTTGAAACGGTTAGAGGATTATGCTTCAACTCTCGAACCACCATTTGGAGAGAACATGATAGCTGCCAATGCGTTATACGTAAACCATAGCGTACTGCGTTCGCCGGCAGACATTATCCGACTGTATCCGAATGTTAGCTCGCGCGCAGCACAGGACTTTTTTCCGCTGGCTATGGTCATGGCATTCGTGGGCGGAAACCTGCAGTGGTGGTCTGGATATAACATCATGTCACCTTGGAAGCGAATGGTCCAGAGCTGCATTGCCCTTGGAGGTGACACGGATGGTCGCACGTTCATTGCAGGCGCATTGTATGGACGCGTTCTATGGACTTTCGTCTGACCAACGTGAGTTTGAAGCGATGCCAAAGATAACGGAAGCCAACAATGCTAGTACTTTAGCTGATGCATTGTATAAAGGGTGTCCACCCGATGAATAAAAAAAGCAAGAATAAACATGCTGCCGTTTTAACCTATTTAGTGGGCTATAAAATGATTAGGTCGGCTCGTGTTTCTGATGTTAGTGCATACAGTTTGCGTATTCCTGCCTTCACTTTGACTTAGTTGTCCATTATTCTGTTTGTTTGCTTTGAGTTTAAAGCGTTATCGTACTGTTACCGTTATTTGTGAATATTTTTAAATTTTCACCGCAATGGCTGCAACGTGAAGCGTAGATAGTGTATCAGGTGATAACAGTGACCTTTTGGCTGCCTTGTCGCCATCACCATCGTTGTCGACTATTCCGGCATCCCTTCAGCCTGTTAGGGCATTAACTATTACTAGTACTAAGAAACGTAAGGTCACCGCGGACTCGTATAAGCCCAAAACCGATGCAGTTAGCTTAGCACGGCGTGGGTTTACCCAGGGGCAGGTTGCATTTCAGTACGAAGGCGGGCCGGTAATTAAATTTGGAGGAGAAAAATTCAATGCAATTTATTCGATGAACAACCGTTTGCGATACATTATTGGGGAGTTTGATAAAAATCAGGAGGGTCAGTGGGTTCCGAGTTTAGCGTCCAAGCATGTCGAGTTTGATGCGAAGCAGTTTGCCAAGCTCATGGGTTTACAACTGTGTGGACAGCTGAAAAGATTGATCAACTATGACGAAGGCTCTACACCCATTACGGCAATGCATGACCTGGGCGGAGGTTACTTCTGTAACTGGGGATGGTAAGAAAGCCATTTATATAACAATCTTGTGCGCTTGTTTCTATGGCACATTATTATTATATTTCGGCGGTTGCTTCTCCTCAGGCTTGACGAAGTACCCATTGCCAACATTCGGGTTTACCTTGAAGCAAACTGCCTGAAAGAGCCGGGAACAAAGGTGGTCATCGGCTCACCCAGTGAGAAACGACTTGCGATGAAGTGAGTGTTGTGTTCTAGTGACAGCAACATAGTTAATAACAAATTTAATTTTTTTTGGTTGTTTCATAACCGTTTAGCTTATTGATATTATTATTATGGTTGTTGCAATTGTAGTGAAAAGAACTGGACGGCGTTCTGTGAACTTTTGGACAACAGAACCATCCTTAAGCATACGTATGAGGTGCTGAAGGGACGATCTGGGTACCATACCATGCAAGTCTGCCAAGCCGACTACCAGGATATTTTTGAGAAGCTACCGTGGCCTATGATGGAGCGCTTTTGCAAACGCCTGACGCAAGAATGCAAGCTTTGCCACCTTATGGAGGATACCTTTGCTGATCCGCTGCAACCCGGAGCTCATGATGGCCATACTGCATGCCGCTACTCGGATCGTATACAACTAACGGACCGTATGCGAAGCTATGTCTGAAAGGATGTGGAAAAGACTCTGCTGGGGCTGTTTCTCAAGCAACACCCGTACCGTTATGCTGACGAAGCAGCGCACTCGCATCATAATGCGGAACGCAACTTGCTAAAGGCATACCACTTCAAGCCGGACGAATTTCTGGTAATGCACGGAGATCGACTGTGTGCTGAAATGCTGCAGCGTTTCAAAGAGCAGTTCAAACTGAACTAGTATGAATGTTTCTATTTGTGTGTGTGCCTGTTTGGTTTTTCAAGCCATCATCTTAACTCGTCTAGGTAATTTTAATCGCTATATCAGTTTCAGTATATTCGTAATCATTTATTACTTCTGCTATTTGCAAATATTTTTGATTCGCGTTGGCGGCCCCAAGTCGATTTGTCATTTTAATTGCCACGCGGGCCCTCTGCAAAACCAAAGGTGTGTGCGCGCAGCGCACCTCCCTTTGATTTTGCGAGGGCTATGTTGCAATTTAATTGCTAGTAGAATGCTTCAAAATTATACACACGTGTTTTTGCATTGAAAAAGTCATTAATAAAGTTACGAACCATCAAGTCGTTTTGAAATTGATTATCAATTCGATATAGGTTATGAATGATGTAGGAATAGGAAAAGCGACATGCTGATCGCATTACTATAAAAAACATGCAGTGTTGAGCGCAGGTAGGGGACAATGGCTGTTTTAAAACAGCTCGCTGTTCGTATAAGGGCAACGGTGGTGATGGCGCAGGCTGGCCGATGAGTTGCGTTCTCAGAAAATTTTCAAGTGACTGACTATAATAGGCCACGGGTTTGCCGTAGGTATCGAAAACGTCAATAAATGAGGGGCACTCAACGTAGACGGCGATCCAATGTGTTCCGGGTTCGCTGGCTGGATCATTGTTTACAATAAACGCAGCAGGTAGGTCCACCTCTGTAAGATGCTGCTGCTGTAGCTCATCTAGGGCGTAAACGCCGCGAAACACCGATCTCAGCATGTGCGAAGCGGGGTTGTACTGTGACCACGTGATATTCCGAATTTCCTGTTCGTTCATTGTGACGATTTTTTGTTTAATTACGACGCAAAGTCGCAAATAACCTGGCGTAAATTGGTGAATTTTATTAAATGGTCGCACGTTATCCAAGCCAGCATTTGATAAGAATAGTTAGTGGTGTGTCAAAAGTTACTTCCAGGCCCACTGTCCCTGATCGAATTAGCGTCATGGGTCCTAAGCCTGTAGCCGTTGGCGTCAGGTCAAAAGCGAACACTGTGTATCCTTTTGCGTATGTATGACGATCCAGAATATGGGCTCCAGCTGGCTGGTTTTTTTGATTCAAAACATCCAGGAAGCCGTCATAACACTGTAAATAGCGGTTGTTTGGAAAGTCACACATGTAGGGTATCGTTGGGTATTGCTTCCCATCCACATTAATACAGATTTGACGAACGCGACAATGATCAAATACAAACGGATTGAGGCTTGCTGTGCCATGGAAGCGGTCCGATTGCACAAAAGCAATAAATACCACCTTAGGTAGTTGGCCGTACTTGAGTCGGAAAATGCTATAGTTTGGGTGCCAGCAGGAATAGCACGCGCCTTTAATTCTGCGCGTTCAATGTGGTATTTGGCTGTTGTGGTTTGTATTTTTTGTGTAACAGCGTTCATGAAATCCGGTGATGGGATATAGCGTCGTACGGTTATGCGTGGATGTTTCATAAATGCCTTGTATTCTGTTGCAGCCGCCGCACCAGTATTCCATGATCGTAAATAAAATTCTGAATTGTTAAAGTATAGGCTAACGTGCACGGAGACGCCTGTGAGCAAAGGTTTTGATTGTACGCATAAGTCGGTGAAAATCTTTCCCGATAACTGAGCGCTAGCAGTTAAAGCAAATAGCTCCTTGCGCTTTGCTTTACCAGCGTTCTCTGTGGCATGTTCCATCTTGCCTGGTGTGTCGAAATAAAATCCGCCGCTCGTTAGCTGGCTTTTCATGGCATCTTCAGTATAACTTGTTAGAACCTCCATTATAGCTCGATAGGGATAATAAGGTGAACAGTCAGAGATCACCTTGTTCGCCACAGTAAAATGAATTTGTTTGAACAAACTATGCACAATATAATTAACAGGCGCTACGTTATCATTGATCTCTAGGTTCACCCATGCACTTGTGGCGTACTTTTCTTTATACTTAATTCACACTCAAAACACGTATCCGTGAGCGAAAGCAGACCGTTGGATGACGGCAGGATAAAGAAAGATAAGTTACCGCTTAATGGTGAGTTTTCTGGAGGCGCCGATTCTGGTCCATACTCTTGTGTCTCATAGCTGAAACGTTCCGCTAACGATGCCGGTACGGAGAACAGGTTCATGTCACTAGACATGGCCGGCTCTGAGTGTGGTAGCAGATATTCAGGCATTTTTGTAGTTTGTTTAGAAAATATCGGGATACTTATCAAAAGAACCGTTATTAGTACGGTGCTTTTGTCGTTTCGTGTTCTTTCTCTTTTTTTAAATGTTTAGTTGGGCGTTTGCGTTTACTCCCGCTACCAGTTTGCTGTTTAACAGTCGCTAGTTGAGGGGCTTCAGTAGAGGTTACTGCTGCGTCTGAAGGCTGAGCCGGCTCCAATATTTTCCCTAGCTTTTCAGTCACCTTTTCCGCAGCACTGGTGGCTACACTTTGAGCGGCTTGCTTCAAGTGAGGTTTTGCTGACTCTAATGCTGCTCTGGCGTGGGGTAGAGCACTTTGAACGAACGGGGCAGTGAATTTGGAAACTCGCGAAAACACTGTTCGGAAAAAGTCTGCTAAGCCTGAACCGCTTTGTAGACCTGAACTCCGATATCTGCCTAATGGTCCATAACCAATCTGATTCTGTTCAGACAGCTCCTCAAATAGACTTGAATCAGGTTCAAAGAGCACAAGGTTATGGGGCGCAGCCATGATAACAGCTAGAGCTATAACGTTTCAACGAACAGGCCTAAAATGCAGTTTCACTAATGATTTTCCCGCCTGAAATTTAAAATCTTCGTCTTCGGAGCTCAAGTTGATTTCGATGGTTTCGATGAAATTGCGTACTAGTGGTACATAATGTGGTTGGTCGAATCGTTCCGTTACGAGATCAAACGGTTCTCCTTTAATAGGCATAGAACGTAAAACTTGTGCGGTTTGATCGCCTAACGCTGAAAACTCAATGTCCGAATAGACATACATTGTTGTGTTGTTATGTTGCATGTTGGCAGATTTATTGGACGCTACCACCATTGGTACGTCCAACGTATCAGCTTTCAGCGGTTGTTTTCTTTTAAGTAGGTACTATAGATAAGGTCGAGGAGTAATAAAAGTACTAGGAATTCTTCCGAATGGTTCAGCTGGCGTCCCATCTTCTTCTATCATTTCCTCAATATAGTAACGAAATTTTGAAGGAACACCGTCAAGATCTTTAAAGTCTAAAGGGTCTATATCGTGCTGAGTCTGCACAAAACCAAGTAACCCTTTCAATCGGTCATCGTTTTCCGAAAAACGCAGCTTGCCACGCAAGCTATTGAACGTTACTTCCGTCTTGAGCGTTACAGGATTATAACGTATATTGAACACCTTTGTGGTACTGTTATTTGTGCGAAGGCGTGAGGGAGTAACATTGCGACCTTTTAAGTCTACCGAGTTTGGCGACTGTCGCTCAATTCGGTCAATTAGCGCCTTCAATGTATATATAGACCCGGTGGAATGATGATCGTATTCTGAACCGATCACAGGGAGGTGTCACTGATGACATCGTACTCGTTATCAGTTAGTTCTTGCTCTTTTGGTATGTTGTAGATTGAGTTTGTATATTGCAATTCCACCAAACCTACTTCCCACCGGCCCGATAAAGATCTTGGAATTTTGAGTTTTGTCTTCCACACTTGCGCACTGTTCTTGGGATACATGTCCATTGACGCATTGCTTGGTAATGTTACGTAAAACGGTGTACTGTTTCCAATAACACTAGCCATTTCCGTCAGCTACTTTTGATAGCTCTTGCTCCTAAAACTTTCCAATTACACTGGGTCCACCGTCGGCAGGTTCCACTTCATACACAGGTACGCGATGCTTGATTACCTTGTTCACTCGATATAGCTTTTTTGTGTACTTCACATCAGCGCCTTTTTTAAAAAGCTGCTTTTGCAAACGAAGACGCACTGTGTCTCCGTCCTTAAATAGCGGTACCTTGGCTTTGCTTTTGTTTTTATCGTTGGACTGTAATCGGTGAAACACCAAAAGCGAATTTTCTCGATTGACGTCATTCGGCGCCAATCCATGCGCCGTGTGAGGTGTGCTGTTGTAGCTGTCAATAATGTCCTGTAACTTGTCATAATATTTTACACTCCCATCACGAGCGGTTATCAGTCGCATGAGACGCTCTCGTAACGTTCGGATGAATCGTTCTGCCATGTTAGCCTTAATTCCACAGTTCTCTTCAGAAAACATAACGACGCCGTTCTGTTTCATGTAGTTTTGAACTGGTTTGCTGTAAAATTCACGCCCTGTGAACGAATAATACAGTTAGTTTGCGACGCTTACGACGGTTCCATCCTGTGTGTGTGTGTGTGTGTGTGTGTGTGTGTGTGGGTGTGTGTGTGTGTGTGTGCCACGAGCCGCACTCACGTACTCCGCTTCTCCCATCTTTAGTTAGGTCAACCTGGACACTGACGTCAACTTTGTTTTTGTTTTGACCAAAGCTATTGTCTTTACTGACGTTTGAGTCTTCCGAATCTTTATCTCCAGCACAGCATGACGAATTAAAGGTCAGCTTCATGCCCTCTCCAAAGTTCAGACTGACTGGTATGCACCCCGCCATGCCTGATATTCTTAAATAACTAACCACTTTAAGCGCTTATGTTGCTGAAGTTTTCTTTTTCTAAAGCCCAGCTGTGGATCAGCATATTTATTTTCAACTGCGTAATAATCTACCCGATCTCGATTTCCTAAATTATGTATTATGTTTAACGTTGTTCGAAGTCGTTTTCTTGATTTTGGATGGCCGATTTTGCTTGGCGTGATCATGTCCTCATACACTTTCCGTTTTCCTTGTGACCTAGAAACGGAACTTGCAGGCGTTGCGTACTGGCTGTTTTCACCGCTTAACGGCTGATATACACGATATGCACATGGTAGGCTATACCGATGCGTACGTTACCGACTTCGAAATAGTTAATGTAGTAGCGTCTTGGGATGTGTATAGACCATTGAAACTAAATGACGTCTTTAAAAAGCTGCACTGCTACCGGCCTTGTTATGAACCTGAACTGTTTCCTGGTCTAAGCGTCCATCTACCCGAAGCAACTTGTGTAATTTTTACCTCTGGTAAAGTTAATATTTTGGGTGCAAAGTCGGAATTGGCTGTGCGTACTACGGCACCCGAACTTCGCTTGCTACTGTTTTAATTTTCACATGGATCTTTATCAAAGTTAAATTTGTTTGTTTTTTTTTGATTAAGTCTTCTCCGCTTTAATAGACCACTGCTCTGCCATAAACTAATAAACATACGAAAAAACGATATTCTGTTTTTTTTAAACAAAAACGTCAGTTTTAACATCAGTTTTCTTGCGGCGGGCGATCTGGTCAGCAGGAAGTTCAACTATGCCAGTCGTGCTCAGCTTGTGGGTCATCATGCGGCTCCCAGTTTTCCAAATCTAGTCCACAATGAATACACTTCAGTAGGTCCCGCAATCCCGTGTAAAAGAAGCCGGCTCTCGCAAAACGCGCCGCTGACGCGGTACGCAGTGTCCAGTTCCGGTGTTGAAACGAGTGCAGACGGTATACGAACCGTCTGAATTCATGTTGCAGCCGATAGCCTGCTGCAGCACGCCCAGGGGTCGCTGTGTCTGTTCTTCTGGGAGGCGCTCCCGGGGGATCCAACCAAACCAACGTGTATCCACTCAAAGCACCCAATGGAAGACGATATGGCCAATCCGCAGCAGGCGCTGATGTCGACGTAGTTCCTGATTCCGGCCGTAGCGGTGGTTGTGGCGGAGTTGGCGTGGCTGGTGACGCTCCGGTTCCAGCGGTTGGTACTGAAACTGAGTCCGGTACTTGCGGTGGAACAGACCTTGTTGAGCTTACTGGAGAATCTTGCAATTCGCCTGGCTGCAATTTACTGGAGAACAGACCGCAAGGGCATATGATGATACAGATCCCGCAGGACTCGACGGGTTAAAGTTGTTAGAACCGGGTTTTTCCCAAGGTGGGAAGGAAGTGAGAAAAGTTGATATGATAAGGGCATTATCCGATCGCGAAAAGTTTTTTAGTTTTGTGTTGCTTAAGCGCAACGAGATCAAAAGAAGTTGGAGAAGTCAGGTCGAGGTCCCGGGGATTCCGATCCCGGAGACCCAAGAACCCGCCACCGAAGTCGCGGGGATTTAGAACGTGAATGAAGTTGAGGTCCCGGGGATTACGATATCCGTGACCAAAGAAATCGTTACTGAGGTTTCGGGGATTCACGAACCCTACAATAAGGTTCCTAGCGCGCAAACGTTCGAGCATTCAGGATTCTGTTTCTGCCCGTTCAAACAGATTCAGGACATGTTACGAAAGGGTGTGATCAATCCATGTGAAATTTCGGAACGTTGTGCCAATGCGATACTGGCACGGAAGAGAGATGAGTCCTTAAGGTTTTGCGTGTCGTATTAATTGTTGAATGGTAACGAACATACCATGCACACGGTAATGGTTCAACCGTTTGACCAGCATCAAAAATGAGAGTTGATTAAAAAATTCAATAATCTGCGTTACGAGACCAGGTGAAGCCTTGTTCGGAATATCGTCTTAAATCCTTTCTTTAAAGCGAAAAATGGCATGCAGTCGCGTCAGTGTTTCGATCTTCAGGTTTGTTGTGGGTTAGGGAATCCAGAAGTTGATGTTAAACGGAACAAGAAGTTTAGTGCACCAACTTGGCTCGTGACTCAAGCACCGTGTCCAACAGTGCAGCCATGTGCAACTGCCGGCAGCTGTAACAGAAACGGAGATTTTTAAAAAATATACCGAGTGAACTGCTACGAAAGCATTCTAAAAACAGAATTTCCGTACCAAGGACACCAAGTCTAGGAACTTCGTGTTACACTGAATCATCAATGATGCCCTTCTGGCCAACCAGTGCTCTCGAAAATGTTGCAGTTCATATATGGATCTGTTTCGTTCAAGATTGCTGGTCTCGGAGATGGAGGAAAACCTCCTCGGAATTAGGCATTGATCTTTTGCTGCGGAAGACATCAACATAATTTGGACACCAGTAAATTTCTCCGTTTTTTCTGACCTTCGATTTTTAGAAACGAGAATCATCGGCCAAATCCGACCATTTTATGCTTCGAACATGATGTCCAGGCGCAGTTCACGTACCGACTGTATTTACAAAGCGTGTCCGACGACTAACCATGACGTTTCCACTAAAGCTTCAGGGCACAGATTACGTATGTTTCCTCGAAAGTGCTGGTAAGGAATTCGCGCGAAATTACAAGCGTTCGGCCGTAAATCGCGTTGGAAATGCAAATTTCGAACGTCAACCGTCTTTTGACAGAAGCGTTCGATGCGCATCATTTCCCACACCGGTGCCCCGGCATCCCGACCAAAGTGTGCGACTGTTAACCCTGTCTTGACCAAATTGCCCGGACAAAAATCGTACCCCGAACCCATATTTCATTACTGAAAAATTGCGCTCTGTCTGGTTATCTGCCCGTGAATTGTGCTTGGATTAAGCACATGGCATTAATTCCGTTTGCTTTCCTCAAAATGTTTTAGCGCGCTTTCAGCGGCCTTCTAAGGGCGCGTTACACCAGTTTAAAAACGCTTCCGCTGGTGTCGTCGCATTTTCACAACGGTAAGCTGTTCAGTCTTACTATGCGTTCCGCTAATAAACATCCTCTTGAAACCATTTTTGCGGTTAATCAATAGCATTTCTTCATGAAAAACATTCCAACAGACCATCGAACACCCCCACTTGGGGTTAATACGATAAATTTCGCTAGATGCATGACAGCTACAACTGTCATAAATGCATTTCAGAAAAACAAAAAGCTGCACCGACAGGTGCTCTTTTAGTTGTAATCCCCAGCCTGCGGGTAGTGCGCGTAAGCGTCTAGGGCAAGCCCATTTTGCTGAGAAGATCAGGGCGGAACCAGCACTCAACCCGGGCCACCTGCGGCTTGGCCTTCTCCCTAATAAACACGTGCAATGTGATAGAGCAGAAAGTATTTGAAACTCCGGCCACAGACGCAATGAAGGTTGTTTCCATATCCCACTTACCAAGACCGGGCACGGTGGTGCCACTGCTGTTAAAACCAGG
Organism: Paramacrobiotus metropolitanus; assembly: GCF_019649055.1. Classification (NCBI taxonomy): domain Eukaryota; kingdom Metazoa; phylum Tardigrada; class Eutardigrada; order Parachela; family Macrobiotidae; genus Paramacrobiotus; species Paramacrobiotus metropolitanus. The sequence goes on along the minus strand of NW_026570464.1, from coordinate 74,680 downwards.
ATATGACGCCGAAACGTTTTGCCCATCAAGCTGCCAAAAGAAATACAGTGCTGGATCCGTCCAGCTGCAGTCCATCCGTCCGCTGCAAGTCATAGAAAAGGTTCTGTTTATTGAGGACACATTGTAAAGGGGTGTGATAAAAGCGTCGCTTGTGCTAAGCAGCTCCGGCCGCAAGATGTATGTATTAATGTAAAACATTATGTCGCCATTGCTCCTACAAGACTCCAAACAATCTACCGTCCTGCCATCTACCGAGTCGCGGTTGACATCGTGCAAAGATAGCGTGCTGCTGGTGTTAATCGACATGTGGGTTTAATAATGCCCCTTTACAGAGTAGATCGCAGCGCCCTCGCGTATCGTGTTGTCTTGGTGCCGCCATATAATTTGCTTCTCCTTCGTCGAAGGGGCGATAGAGCAATTATATGAAACTATGCTCCCCAGCTGAACAGGACGGGCGGCGACTGCCGTCTGGGCCGTGCAAGCCCAGTGTCTTCGGAGCGCACCGGGTCGGCCAAGGTGCTTCCGTTGCCCATCATGACGTTTGCGGCCATCTTTGCCTCCGGGCCTGCAATATTAGTAGTTAGGCTGAATGTGACCGACACCCGGTCAACAACTGGCGGCTACATGATTAAGGCCTCAACGGGGCACGAGGCATACCGCCAAATTTCAGGCAGGCATACCGCCGCTGTCAGAATATCAGGTGGACTGATTTTGCCTTCCCATTGATACAGTAGTGAATAATGGCATCTCTTCTCGTGCACTTGCTCGTATTTGTAAGAGGATACAACCTCCCGGTGTTCTTTCTGTTGAGAGATTTTATTTCATAGCTCAGAAGCTCAAAGTTGGTGGCCTTGATTATTTGCTTTTACTTTGGCTAAAACTTGACGCACGCGCGCCGTCAACGAAAATATATATTATATTAACTCCAAAAAGTAAGTCCGCGAAACAGGGTGATCACGATTTGACTATCATTTATCACATGGATGGCGCCAAAAAAGAGAATTATCTACGGCAAAGGCGCGCACTGTACACTTTTAGATTGCAGAACTTCCGACCGCAGGAACGGCACGGCCATCGGCACGGCCATGTTCTTCTCTCCTGATTTATAAAGCGCTATGTTAAACATTTGTTATAACTTATAGCGTTAATCCGAAGTTACCACATGGATAGCGTGCCGTTTCCGACTTATTTTGCCTGGACTCTGCTATATTTTTTTCAGCATTATCTGACATCATACATTCTCTTCCAGAAGATCTGACGAATGAAGACCAGATCAGACGTTTAAAGCGGCGACCTCAGTCAGTCGTTATGAGGTTGATAGCCTCACACCGGTGGCCTTTGTAGTATGCGTGAAAATTTGAATTCATTTTAGGTTGAATAATTAAGCGTCGATAATTCCGCTGATTCGCTACTGTGTGATTGTTTCTAGTGGGTGCAAATCGGTTTATGTTGTAGTATGCTGAAATATTAATGCGTTCACATGTATGGGTCATCGGTCTACCAATGCTTGTTTTTTTCCCGCTTGGTACTGACCATATGGGACTTATCTATTGTGAAATTATTAAAATAGTGCTGGCTGAGGAAACCTTTAACGTAGATGCAAGCGCTGAAGCCTGCAACATTACCGCGTTCTCGTGTTGTATGCTCCTGAAAATGAAACAGTCCCTTGTGTAACGACATTTACACATTCGCGTGATCTGTAACCAATGCGTGTGGGCGCTGTTAGTGTAAACGAGTAATCTAGGTGAGACCCATCCCAAAGGTGAGGTTAGATCATTGCCCGGATATGAACTCGCTGTCGGCCTTTAGCCTTTCTTCCCTTTCCTCGCTTAACTGTAGGAAGAGTTACCAAACTTCAATCGGAGGTTCTTCTCTGTTGAGTTCGTTCTTGTAATCTTCGAAGTTTGGAATTTCATCATACCCTTCTTCGTTGCAAGTGGGACCTTCAGTTGGCGCTCTTGAAAGGGCATCCGCGTTGTCGCAGTATTTTCCCGGCTTATATTAAATCTTGAATCGGTGACCTTGAAGTGCCAATGCCCATCTTGTCAATCTTGGACTCATACATGACTTGTTCGACTCCGATCTTAGAAGATTCGTCAAAGCTTTGTGATCCGTTCTTACTGTGAATTCGGAGTAGTCGATGTACGACTTGAACTTTCTGACGGCGAAGACTACCGCCAGGCATTCCCATTCTGTTACTCCGTAATTCTTTTCTGCTCCATGCAAAACGCGGCTTGCGTATGCGATGGGATGTCCATCTTGGGACAAGATCGCACCTAGCCTTCCTTTAATGCGTCGCACTCGATCACTGTCGGCTTCGTCAGATCGAACTTCTTCAGTACTGGATCCTTGCATAGTGCTTCTTTGAGGTCATTGAATTCTTGGTCATGGACCGCTAACCAATCTCTTTTGATGTTCATGTCGTGTCTTAGCAATTCGTAAAGATGCGCCGTCTTCTGCGCGTATCAAAGGACGAACTTTTGGTAATAGTTCGCTAATCCGAGGAATGACCTCAACTGCCGTTCAGTTGTCGGTTTCTTTTGGCCGTTAACTGCCATGACTTTTTCGGGATCCATTCTAATGCCATTCTCGCTGAGGATGTGCCCCAGGAATCCCATCTCGCGCATGCCGAATTCGCATTTCGTCGGCTTAATTGTGAAACCTGCGTCAACTAGACTTTGAAAGACATTCCTTAAGTTCTGCATAAAGATCTCCCTGGTCTTCCCTGCGAAGATGACATCGTCTATGTAGCCGAAAACGCACCCCATTCGCTTTGCGTTCGGCAAGAATTTATCCATGCAAAGTTGAAAGTTCGCAGGTCCGTTACAGACTCCAAAAGGCATTCTTTTGAAACGGAATATTCCGTCCTGCGTGACGAAGGTCGTCTTGCCTTTCGAGGCAGGATCCATTGGGATCTGCCAGAAGCCACTTTGTAAGTCCATCTTGTCGTAATATTTGTTTCCCGCACATGCGTCAAGCAGTTCATCCGGGTTCGGCAGTGGATAGTTATTCTTTTTCGTAAACTTGTTCAGCAAAATGTAATTGACGCAGAATCTTGTTCCCATAGTTACGTCGCCATTTTTCTTCGCGGCCAATACGACCGGGAAACTCCATTCCGCATCGGATGGTTCAATGACATCTTGCTGCAACATCTCTTCGATGTGTTTTGTGATGAATTCGCGACCTTTCCAGCTTGTTCTTGCCGGGTTGCATTTAACCGGTTTTGCATCGGCTGTGTCAATAGTGTGCGTTACCCCTTTGACATCGCCGTACGGTTGCTTTGATGTGGGGAGAACTTTCCAAAACTCCCAAAATGCATTTCGCACGTCATTCTTTTGTTCTTCAGTTAGGTATGGTGCTAACTTTAGTCTTTCGATGATATCATTCAATTCTTCTTTCGTCTTTGCGTCCACTTCGGGATCTTTTAGTATATTTTTCACGACGGCAGCCGAGTTGACCTTTACGTTCTCAAGGTGTTCGTAATGTTTCACGTAGCCGAGGAACTGGCCCTTTCTTACAGTCTTTCGGCTTTTGCTTCGGTTCTCTATTACGATTTCAAACCGTGTGCCGTTATGGTCCGTGACTCCCGTTCTCGGTCGGACTTCGTTATCCTTTTGAGGAGTTGCTTAATACATCAGCTTCTGATTCCGGGGTACATGAGCTACCATCTTGACCTTTACACGCGTTGCAAGATTTGGTCTTAACTTGACTCGTTGGTCACTGTAAACTATAATTGCTCCTTCTGGGATTCCTGCTCTTTGCACTTTTATCCTTCGAACAATGATCTCTTTCTCTTGTTGTTCGTTCTTTTCATCGTCTTCGTCGAGGTCAAGCAGATCTTCTTGATCTGAAAGGTCACTCACTCCGGAATCTTCAGAAGTGGTTGAGTTATCGCTCGAACTCGAGAATTCCGAGTCGGATTCGCTGCTTTATTAGCCTGAAGCGCTTGATCTTTGCTCCTTTTCTCGAGCGGTCGCTTATCGACGCCTTTGTCTTCACTTTCTGCTGAAAGGTCATCGCTTTTATCCTTGGAAGCGCTAAGTTTTTTCGTTTTCCGTTTTTCGGGCAGAGGTTTGTCCGATTCCTTGGACTTTCGTCCGTTTCGTGCAGTTATCCTTAGATTTGTTCGTGTCGTGCGAATCCTTGCTCGTGACCTATCCCTTTCCCCGTCTTCCGAGCTATCGACTGCTTCAGCAGTATTCCGTGACCTTTCTGCTTTTCCAACTGGTGGCCCTTCCTCACCAGTTTCGGGTGACCTTTCGTCAATTTTAGGAACTGACCTTTCTGGCTCTTTTTCTTTCAGCATCGCGCTTAGTGACCTTTCGTTCTTCTCGGTTGGTGGCCGTTCCTCACAATTGCCGAGTGACCTTTGAAGTGATCCAACCAACGCTGCTGCTTTTTTCTCCTTTTTCTCCTTCGGAGACATTTGAGCCTTTTTTGCCTCTGTTACCGGGATTCCATTTTCCTTATCCCGAATCGCTTGGTTCAGTTCCTTGGTCATCTGAGACAGCTCATACGCCGTGTGTGTAGGTTCTTCTTCTTCGGCGCCTGTGCCGTTTTCTTGAACACCGCTTGTTCTGACTTCTTGTCCTTTTTCTTTAATTTCTTCGGCACTTACGCCGCTTTCTTTTTCAGCGCTTGTGCCGTGACCTTTAGGTCTCTTATCGCCGATAAAGACGCAATTTGCCATCAACTCTTCTGTTGTCCGGTCATTTTCTGGTACCGTTTCATACATGCACCAAGTATCTCCGCCTCTTTCGGGGTACTCTACTCCATCTGGATCTGCTGCAAAGGTCACCTTCTTCTTTCTTGGGTAACCAAATAATCCAAGTTCGCGTCTTTTTAGCGTGACATGTAACTCCGGGATTTCTCCTGTGAATATCGGTACTTCTTCGAGGATTTCGCCCCATTGTTTGTTCCATTCTCGTAAGTTCCCCTTTTTGAGGCAAGCCTGGTAAAGGTCAAATAATTCGTACACTACTGTGCCGAGTCCAATTGGGAAAGTGACCGTTCTTCCTTGACCTTTCCATAGGTAGTTAACTCGGAATTCCCAGAATAAGTCGACTCTAGCTTGTTCCCATATTTCGTTTTCTTCCCTTGCTCGTCGCCTTTCTCTGTCGAGCTTTGCGATGGGGTTTGTGTACCATGGATATTTTTTATCCGCCTTTTCGGGAATGAAGTTATCAGCTTCTTGCTGCCAATGATGGAGCCACTTCCCTCTGGAAACGATGTAATTCTTGACTACAGATAACCATTCTCGGGAACATTGCCAGAGATAAGTTGCTTTTGACAATTCCGGCATGGGAAGTGTTCTCATAATCGACTTAACCTCTTTCTCTTCTTGTCTTTTGTGGCGTGCAATTGCTGCATTGCATTTCGGCCATTCCGAAAGGTCATCTTGCGTCATTTCTTGCATGCATTTTGCACATCTTTCTTGAGGGCGTGCTATCGAAAGGTCATCGCTGTCGTGCCAGTCGTGATGGCAAGAGGTTGCTCTCTCTTCCGCCGTCCATTCTCTTGGCTTACGGGACACGACGCGGTTATTCCCTTCTGGCATCCTTTCCCTTGGTTTGGGGCGGATGATAACGCTTTTATCTTTTTCTCCCGAATCCGTATCTGTCCATTCGTCATCTTTTTCGATTTCAATTACGCTGTTATCTGATGATATTTCGATGACTTCGATTTCATCTGCAGAGCGTGGTTCGGAAGTAATCTGACGGCTATGCTCTGCCACATCTTTTCGAGGATATGCTGAGAACCATGTTCCGCTTTCTTCGTATCCAGTTGCTTCCTGGCCTGGTCTCGTATTTCCGAGAATAGTGCTCTTCCGTCGTTATTCATCAGTCCTGGCTCTTTCCTGGGCCCAACCATTCTCGTGCCCAGTGCCTCTGGTACTGGGATTAGCCTTGACCACTCCATTCCTGGCACTAGCGACTGTTTCTTTGCAATTAGCGCTTCTGCTTGCATTATCTTGATCTGTTTCATCGTTGGCTATCTCTGTTTTCTTTTCAACTTCGGTGACCTTTTGCTTCTTTCAGCATTTTCTAATCCCTGTGCCTCTGGTACTGGGATTAGCCTTCCACCATTCTCATTTTGCTTATTATCCTCCGATCCCTGTGCCTCTGGTACTGGGATAGCCGTTTGCCCCGAATCATTTCTTGGTTGAAGTTCGGTGACATTTCCTGCATTGACTTTTGCAGAGTACTTCGGCTCATCATCTTCAGCTTCAGTTTCTCGTTCTTCCTCGTCATCCTCGTCATCCTCTTATTCGACACTTAACTGGGATCGGCGCAGCGTGCTTGCTCTCTATCAGACCTTTTGAGCTCCATCGACCTATCCGTTTCGGTACGTCGGGTCGCACATCTGAGAACTTTCCAATCCGCTTTGACTTCGGTAAGGCATCCGTCTGCTCCTTCGCAGCGATTTCTTTGCCCGTGACCTTTGCCGCCTCGCACATTAACCCCTTGTCTTGTGCGTTCTCGTGACTTTTCGTAACTTGCGCGACAACTTCGTATTGTGACCTTTCATTGTGTACGTCTTTGGACGGCTTTTCCTGCAACTTTGCCATGATTTCTTGCGTGATCTCATCTGCAAGGGCAATCTCGTCGTCCTCGCTGTTTTTCGATTCGTCTGGTGACCTTTCATACACAACAATCTTATGGTCGTTTTCTTTCATCCATTTCTGTAATCTTTTTCGCAACTTCGTTATTCGTGGGAGTGGGATCGATTTGAGATGACAATCCGTCAGTTCTGGGTGGTGACCTTTCGATGTCATTCCGGATTGCTTCAGTCATGTTATTCGACTTCTCCTTCTGCGGAGTTTGCGCTAAGTCCGGTGACCTAAGCCGGGTTCAGACACTCCAGCCACCGATAACAGGACTGTTCCGCTGCGTCTGCTCCTCCAGTTTTAACGGTATAGTAATTTAAAAAAGTTTCTCTGCGCAGAAAGGCGGCCAAAAATACTTCAGGGCGGATGATTTTCAACACGGACGGAGTGCAAGTAGTATGTTAGCTAGAATAGCAGGGACACTCTGATTGGTCAGACACGCCCCCGCTCTGATTGGTCAGACACGCCCCCGCTCTGATTGGTCAGACACGCCCCTCGCTCTGATTGGCCAGAGCCGAGCCGAACGGTCTGAACAAGGTCGAGACTGAACCGAGACCGACCGAACCGAACCGGGCCGAGACCGACCGAGTCTTACTTTTCCCTTTCTTTTGTTTATTTTTCCCCACCCTCGTTTATTTTGTTTTCACCGAATAACAACGAACAAAGTAAAACAAATCATACCGCAAGAACATACGCAGGAGTAGCAGTACAATCTTTGACAAAAATACAATTTCGGTTATATTTCTAATGGTCATTGTATGGATCTCCCGGTGTCCAGTTGCTCATTGTAAACCGACAGAAATGACATTTAACTGTATCATCAGATCCGGTGTAGTACAGTCCTGTCCTCGCCATGGCGCCGGCAGAAGGCAGGAGGTGTGGCCAGTTTTCAAAAGTGCTGAGCGGTCCGTTGGGCCGTGCAGTGTGGAAACGTACTTGTACAGATCTTCGGCTAAGGCATATACTTGCTCCTGCCCGTCCCACATGCCCACCGTTTCGTCAGGTATACCTGAGAATCCGGACCAGGCTCCTGCAATGGCACAAGCCATGGTCCCAATGGCATCAGTGCATCCTCCGGTTAACATTGCCGCATGAAGGGTGGCTTCAAAGGGGCAATCGCTGCGGCGACCAATAGCAGCACAGTAAATGGCAACTGGAACTACGTCCAAAGGGCTGGTGCCGACGCCAGTGGCTTTGAACAATTTTTCCTTTGTTTCATCGCGTTGCGCGTAGTCCAGCACCATCATGACACGTGTATAAAATTTCCGACGCACATAATCGGGGAGAGATTTATTGCTGTAGTCAACAAGAGCGGAGAGAAACTCAAGCTCCTTCATCATTTTATTCTTTAGAACCAGATTGATGGCGTAGGCCTGCAACTGTGCTCCAGCGGCGGCGTCATGAGAAGAGTGGGTGAGTCGGGCTACACGGTCTACAGAGAAATTCATCTGCTCCGTACGATTGTAAAAGTACAAGGGAAACGCTGTTCTCCAAGTGGCAGCGTTACACTCTGTGCCCCGGTTACGGACTGTTGTAGCAGCAGCGGTCCATTCTTTTTGGGGAGAATGTTTCTAACTGGCAATAATGGTGGTCAGTTCACCAAAAGCTCGGCGTCTAGTGTAGTTGTGGTAAAATGTTTGGCTACATTGCCGTGCGGCATTCTCCAAAGAAAAGAAGCCGGTATCCAGTAGAGACTTGGCGTAAGCGTGCGTTAATAAGAATTTCTCCCAGTAAGTCGAGACCCTGCTCCGCACTCCCGCCAAGTTCATGTGGCAGGAGGTAGCGCGTCTCAGGGGTGTTCCGATGCATTCTCCGATCAGAGCGCCTAATAAACAACCTTTGTACTGATCCATGGCGTTCAGAATTGCGAATGAATTCCTATTCCGGACAGCTAAGATAGACCACGTCGTTTTCAGAAATCAAACTGGCGCTGACCCACATTCTCTCTCATTTTTCAATAGCTAATCCAAACTGGCGCTGACCTAGATTCTTTGTTCCTTAGCTAATCCAAACTGGCGCTGACCTAGATTCTTTGTTCCTTAGCTAATCCAAACTGGCGCTGACCTAGATTCTTTGTTCCTTAGCTAATCCAAACTGGCGCTGATCTAGATTCTTTGTTCCTTAGCTAATCCAAACTGGCGCTGACCCACATTCTGTCTCGTTCTCTCTCGTTTGACAATGGCTAGTCCACACTGGCGATGACCCACATTCTGTCTTATTCTCTCTGATTTGACAATGGCTAATCCACACTGGCGATGACCACGTTTTCTTCAGTTATTACGAATTCTCCACAAGATAGTTGCTGTCGACAGTTAGTGTTTCGGTACTGCGCTTTCAGAATGGATTTTGACCTTTCGGAATTAACTTTTACTCCAGCGCAACGGGAATACTCTTCTGGATCTTTTCGTTTAAAGTTTCAAGATTCTGGAAAAATTCAAATCATCCGCTTTCGTTGTTACGAAAAGTCTTTGTCACTTTCGATCGCGGAATTTTTGCAGATTTTCAGATTTGTGCGTGATGATTCGTACAACATACCTGTTTCTGTTGACGGCGATCGTTGTCACAACAAATCCTCGATCAGGAAGGATTTCGGCAGTGGCTTATTGGCGAAACGCATAACTGTTACCGGGGTGATTGTCATTCAAATCGACCGTTTTACAAGTACCGATGCGAATTCTGATAGTCGCGCGAGAATTCCCAAGAAAGGAACTACTTTATTGAGGGATCTAACGTAGGATGATTTACGTCGTTCACTGGCATCCATTCAGAACTTAATTTTCATCCGTTACCCTTGAAATTCCATCACGAATGCGCCTCGGCCATTGTTTCGCTTGCCAACGACCAAACGAATGGTGACGTGCGGAAAATTGCACAGGACGAGTCTTTGCTTTACCGCTTAGAAACGAAGTACATCGATACACTGTCCAAATACAGCTCCTATGACTTCACTGGCGCTCCATCGCCAGTCGAGTTCTTTTGCCAGTGGAATTTCAATATCGTAAGTCTTCAAGCGTAACTACATTTCAAAAAAAACATTTAGTTTGGTGTCAACCGGTCTACTGTTCACATCAAAATGGCTTCAGTATGCGCTTTGAAAGTTTTGGGGGTGCATGAAGATTTTACCATCTAGAAAATCAACGCTGTAGTTAGTATGTTTTGGAACCCCAAGGACGTTTGCTTCTTTTTAGTGTTCGATGCCAAACCGGACGGTTCTGGGCTGAAGAAGGCCATGGACAAAGGAGTTCGTCTGGCATATGCCGATATCAACTGTTTGTTGGGCATGATTCGAAACGGCACGCTGCAGGACTGTATGGACCGGTCCATTGTTGATAAAAGCGCTGAGAAGTTCTCACTTCCGGGTCAGGGCTGTGTGGACGTTACTGTCAGCATCCACCCGAAATATGGACGCATGATTCGTTTCTCTCAACCCCGACGCACCGTTCAACTACCATATCAGGGATTCATCATTCTCATGGAGGAAATCTACATCCAGCACTGGGGACGGGATATTGTTGTCTGACTGGATGCTTCAGTTTTTATTAGCACATCTTACTTAGCATTTACTCTGTTCTGTTTGTTGTGTCAAAAAAAAAGGCTTAGAAGGCATTATTTGTGACAGTCTTAACTTGAAAGGCATATAAAGGTTCCAAGTTGACACTGTCGCAATTATTGCTCGTAGCCTTGGATATCCGTAACGTCATTCTTTCCGTCCAACTCGACAAAGCGATTCGTTTGGAGAAAGTTTGGAAGTCATTTCCACTTAATACAAAGTCCGTTAAAGGATTTAATGCTGTCACTTTAAGTTTACAAAACAAAACGTTCTGTCAATTATTCCCTAATGGTAAGGCTATAATAAACGGTGCTAAAAGTATTACAGGATCGTATTCAATTTTAAAATGTTATCAAATGATGCTTTATACTCAAGGCATAGAGTTAAACATTAAGGATAGCAGTGTCGCAAATACCGTTTGCACGTACAAACATACACACAACGTTAACTTGGTAAAGCTTTACGAGAAAGCGAAAAACTTCTCCGTGCAACGTCTACTAGAACCAGAGCTGTTTCCAGCATTAAAATTAAGGCTTTCGTACGCCACCATTCATATTTTCCATACCGGTAGCTGTGTAGTCCTTGGTTGTACTTCTTCGAAACAAACTCAAGAAGGTTTGAATTTATAATGAAACTCCTAGATTCTGCAACTGAAAACTCCAAAATCTGAATCGATAACGGAATTTTTCAAAGTCAAAATCAGGAGTTTTTTGAGAAAAATTTCTCATAGGTAAAGCATACAAATAGCGCTTAGAAAACATAATTTTTTAAAATGGAAAAGGTGACTTTTGATTTCAGATTTAAAACTCCTTGTTCACTTTATATTTCTGGTCCAACTATGTCCGGAAAATCGACATTTACAGTGCAACTTTTACGGAGTATTCCCGATAATTTCACACCCGCGCCCATACGTATAGTATATGCGTACGGTACATGGCAAGAGACATGCAGTAATTTTGATAAGTCCATCGAGCTGCTGCCTGGAATGGATAAAATCTTGGAAGATGAAAATTTTTTTGATAGAAATACGCCTACGCTACTTATTCTTGATGATCTCATGGAAGAAATATCAAAAAACGCAACGTGTTCGACAATATGTACTAGAGATGTGCATCATAAAAATGTTTCCGTTATCTTTATATCGCAAAATTTATACAAACAAGGTAAAAGCATAAGAGATATCTCTCTTAACTCCCAATATTTAATTTCATTTAAATCTGTACGTGATGTACAACAGATTAAACTACTTTCTCGCCAGCTAGGTATGCCGCATTTGTGTGATGCATACAAAAAAGCTATAAAGGAACCTTTTGGTTATTTGGTAATAAATCTCCGTCATGATACACCTGACAAGCTAAGGCTACAGTCAAACATATTCGACTACTGGAAAATATACGTGGAAAAATGAATCCAGAAGACGTTCTCAGTATACTACGCGCTTTGGAAATTATGAATCCACGACTGCGTAGATATGTTTTACAGGTTGCTTCTAAAAAACAAATTTTAGCAATTGAAGAAGCTTGTTTAAATTTGGTGAAGCAACCAACGGCTTTGAGTAAAGTTGATTTAGCCAGAGCACAACGTTTTGCACCGATAATTAAGCGTTTAGCCGACAGAAAACTTTCACACGTTAAAAAGCGAACAATTTTAGCGCAAAAAGGAGGATTCTTAGCTGCTCTCCTTCCAATTCTAGGAACACTAGTTGCATCATTTATAACAAAATGAAGACCTACGTTCTTGTACCTTAGTCCGAATTTTCTGCACCCGGCAAGACCAAAGCCACATCATGGAAAAAAGCTGAAGAAATTCGTAGTGCCATGACTCATGATTTGCTGGCTCGGGCCGCGTACCAGACTAAGTCTGCAGACTATGAACCACGCGTTAAGGAATCTGAAGTTAACGAACACAAACCAAACGTAACTTCGCAAAGGAACTATGGTACTCAAGCTGCGCATCTTCTTACTGATGGATCAACACAAGCGACCGAACCTCCGGTTATTCAGTATCTACCAAGTGAGCCGGTATTTATCCAAAGTGAGCCCACAATACAATATATTGAACGCGAACCTATTGTGCAGTATATCGAGCGCGATCTCGTTGTGCAGTATATCGAACGTGAACCAGTTGTACAATACGTACGAAACCAATTACACTGAAGAAATTTTTAAAATTGTACAAGTTAAAAAACGACAGAATCATTACATCTACGCTTTAGGGGACCTAGGAGGTGAGAAAATTGATGGAGATCTTTATGCCAGCGAACTGTCAAAATTTATTATGACCGAGCGACCGTTTCACCGTATATTAAGGGAGAGAATGTACAAGGGAAAACAGCAATACCTTATACGTTGGTACGGTTACGGTCCCGCTTACGACTCTTGGGAAAACAAAGAAGATCTAAAATGAGTTTCTATATGACACTACTGTCTTCCGCAACTCACAGTATTTATCCCGCAAATCGTTGTGGGAAATTTACAACTTTGCTAGCCAAAGGTATTGATCTTGATGGAAACTGGGAAGTCGGTCTTTCCGAAATTATTTTACCACCGATGCGTCTCAGGTTTACTGTGGGTTTGGCAGTGCTAGTTAAAACCACGACTACGCTGAGACAAAGTCGGTATTTAAATAAAGAGTCATACAATGACGAGAATCAACTAATTCGGAAAATAAACCTTCTACTGCGTTACAAAGACACCATCTTTGGACATATTGACGTGACTGGTAGCTCCGCACAGCAGGTGGTAAATCCTGATGCCGAGCTCACGTTTCAGGGATCAGAGTATGCGAGGGCGCTGGGTTTATTGCAAAAGCACTTTTTCGCCGGTGCCGGTGGTCAAACGTACCACTTACGACCGGGCAAACAGAGTCGTGTTGTGCATGTTTATTGCGACATTACTGAGCACGGGTTCGTCGGCGATGCGATGGTACCGTTGCTGCGAACCATCGCAACCGTCGCCAGCTCTCACACCGAGACTACATTAATTAAGTCCTTTTTTGTAACTCCTTTTTTGCTGAAACAGTCCTTATCGTAATTCATTCATTTACCTATCATGAGAAGACTTTGCAGTATCAAGGAGTTCCGCGTATAGCATGAGAGTTCCGCGCAGATCAAGGCCTGATCAAAGCTATTATTGACTTCGGCTACGCACTTGGCGAAACTCGATGCAACAAATTGCCGCAGCTCGCCCCGAACATGCATATAATATGGCGCTACATATCTCGCATAGCTACATCGAACAGAAAACTGTCAGATATGACACAGAAGCAGATGGTAAATGGGGCCAATAGCCTTTATTGTGATAACAATAAAGCAACAACAACACAAAACCAACGGAAAACCCGATGTGGGAAAAAGCTGTGGAAAAAGTGCCTGCAGTGCGCTAGCTAGGAATCGTGATAATGATTCCGCGTGCTGCCGGTGTGCAACAGCTGATGCTGCAAAGCATGGAATCGCCCGTAGGCGCAGGGCTCCGCCCCCAAGAGTGCAGAGAAATGCGCTGATTGGTCAGCGTAGACAAAGTATACGCTGAGTAAGCAGCGTAATAGCGCGGCACGAACGGCGTTGCCGTGTGCGGGCGGGCGACAGAGAAAGCCACGAGAGGTGTCTACCGCCTCGAGTGAGCGGTCTCTGACATGCCTCTGGGCGGGAGTGGGAGCTCCTGCGAGCACCTTCCGACTCTGCCCCTGGCCAACCCGGTAGGGTGCCAGGATCCGATACCCGGTAGGGCCGGATGCCACTTTGTCTCTAAACCCGATAGGGTCGCTTCCTCCAGACCCGCGGTGCAGTGCACCGAACGGCCGAAATCTGGAGTGCACTCTGGTTGCAGGGGGTTCCAGTGGGGTTTGAAGGCTTGGTTGGTCGAACAAGTAAAAAAATAAAGTTTATAAGGCTCGTAGGTTAAACATCGAAATAAAAAAGATCACAATTCCGGTGAGAATTAAAGAAAATAAGATCATAGTTAGAGATCCCAAAGCCAATTCCTTTGGTTAATGGCTAAATAAAAACATCATCTTTTGTTAATAAAGTCTAGAAAAACCAGGTTTGGTTAAAAAACTAGACAAAACAGAAAGGCTTATTCCGACTAGGGTTACCACAGGGCCAATGTCCACACGGGTCCTAGTCAACGGTCCGCTTTATCCGGTAGGATATGTCTGGTCCTGTGAATCCGGGGCGACGGTTCCCAGAGATATCCACAGGGGTCCAGTGAAGTAAATCCAGCGGTGCGGTGTATGGAAGGCACGGTTGCATGCGCAAGGACAGGTTGTCCCCTTCCTGATTATGGTGGACCAAGCCCAATTGGGCGGTCCATGGTGGGCCAGAGTGATGTCTCTGGACAGGAGAGGTGCTCCTGTGACCGAAATGGTATGCTTGGACCGATTCCGTTTGGATGGCCCATAAGGGTCTCTAACTTGGACCGGTTTTGGCCTTGCATGCCGGTTTGGTCATGCGCCTAGGTCCAAAAATCTTCTGAGTCCAGGAGGGCCATAATGGAAAAATTTCTAAGTCCGAGGACCAAGTGGTGTAATGGACCAAACCCGTTGGGGCGGTCCAAACTCGGTCTCTGACATGCTCTGGGCCGGGATACAGGGTTCCAAAATAGTATGGCCTTGCTTCAGGCCTTTGCTGTGGTGTGGGTCCTGTATAACCGGGTTTGGCTCTCCGATGTGGACTTAGTCGTTTTTTTTGATGAGCCACGTCATTGGACGGGCCAAAAGACTTAGAAAATTTTCGGTCGGCCACGTCGTTGGACGGGCCAAAAGACTTAGAAAATTTTCGGTCGGCCACGTCGTTGGACGGGCCAAATGGACTTAGTCGTTTTGTCGACGGTCCAAGGTTAATGGCGGGCCAAAAGGACTTAGTCGTTTTGTCGACGGTCCAAAATTGCAGACTGGTTAAGTCTGGTCCGCCTCACTGGCCGTAGGCCATGAGTTGGCTACCATGTCCAATTGGCAGGGTAGGTTTCCCTGAGACCGTGGCCATAACAAAATTAAGTGGCGTCTGACGAAAACATCAGGTTGGCCGGGCCAAACTCCAAAAAAATTAAGTTGTGGGCGCCGGTAGGCGTTTTCCACAAAGGAGTCGGTCTGCTGACTAGGAACATCCTCTTCTGGCCTCGGGGCGGTGCATCTTTTGGATGGGCCACTGGGCGGTCCGTGGTGAGGATGTTGGACATGGCATGCAAAGTGGGTGTACCACAACTTCTATGTGGCTCCCAAACTCACTTGTCCCAGTTGCTTGGTATGGCAACTAGACTCGTGAGCCACGTATGGTCGGTTAGACGCATAGTGGGCCTGGTCCAACTTCTATGGGCCAGGACTTGGCCTTGGCTTGTCGCAACTTGTATGCGGGCCAGGCTGATCCACGGCTTGTCGCAACTTCTATGCGGGCCGTCGCCGCCTTCTGGGCGCTGGATCCCTTCCATGCCGGTGAACTTAGGCGTTGTGCCAAGTTCGGTCCGGTGGACTCCGTCGGATGGTCTGGGATGGCCGAGCCAAATTCATGGTCCCAGCCGCTAAGCCAGAGCCTATCCGGGGAATCCGGTTAAGATCCAGAGATTTAGGTCCGGTGAGGTGGACGGTACATGGCCGTAAGCCACGTTTGTTGGGCGAGGGTAACAACCGTTGGATTGCACCCATTATGGTGTTCAAGTCCGGTTTCAGGTGATGTTGGTCCCTTTTTAGGGCCAACATGCAGGAATGGCCATTGGCCTATCCCTGCCCTCCTTGTCCGGCTTGGTCGCCGTCGCCCAACCCAGGGTTGAGTGGGTCGACGACGCTTTCCTCCATGGCCGCCAATTCCTGTTCTGTCAGGTTTTGTTGGTGTTGGCTGGAGGTGCTGGTCGGCTGAGGATCTTGGTCTGGTTGGACGGCCTGGGTTTGGACATGTGTGGACGATCCTGTTGAGGATCGCTGAGTTCGAAACTTCGTTGGAAGTTTCCTCGTTGCTGTTCGGTTGACGAACACTTCCGCATTGTCGTCGAAGTCCGTTGGACGTTTATAGCGGTAATCTTTGACGTGGCTCCTGAATACATTCAGGGCACTCTGGATTTTGACTCCCGCTTCGATCTCGTGGATTTGGTTTCCGAGAAGGGCCACTTGGGTCAATAGTCGAGGAACGATCTGTCCTTGCCGGTAGGCAACTTCCAGTTCCCAGTGGCAGTGTAAATGACCAAGCCTGACGGCAAAGATGCGTATCATCGTGCCGTTATAGGAGTATTTCTGTGTTTCTGGGTCATCCTTGTGGTCAGCCGGTTTCCATGGGATGTCTATGGCGGCTCTGCATGCTGCGATGATGAAACTGGCGTTTGCGTCCGGTAGGACGAACTGAGCCAGGTATTTGACAACATCAAGTTGGTCGTCCTTAATGTGCAGTTGGCACAAGTCGTTCCAGTCCGGTCTGGTGATGGGCTGTCCAAGTAAGTTCACGTCCGTGATGCTCGATAGAGCATTGTCACGGACCTTTGGGTAGCCCTCGCGGTTCTGTATGTGTTCGGCCATGCTAAAATCACGAGGCCAATCTTTCCGCTGCATTTCCATTTCAAGTCCGGACCGGGTGACGAAGGTTTGCAGGTTCTGGACCATGGCATCCACTTGGGCCAATCTGTCCCTGGGGTATGGGATGACGCCCATAATATAATCCGTCACAACCCGGTGGGGAAGTGGCCGGATGTTGATGCCCTGGTCCTCAGCATACTTGTAAGGATCGAAGTCCGAAGTGCTGCCAGTTGGTGCAGGCTGGACCGGTAGGTCCGCCGCTGGCAGTGTGGCCTCAGTGTCCATTGGTATTTGGATACTGATGTTGTGGGCCACTGAGCTGACACTTCGTTCTGGTCGCTTGGTGGACTGTGCGACAACCAGGCTGGACTCGGTCTCGTTACGCTTCCCGGGTGATGTGCGCGGTTGGCGCTCGGGCTGGCTACGGCTTTGACGGCCACTTTGGTCCTGGTTGCGGCTCTGGATCTGATGACGTAAGTCATCTGGGTTCCGCGGTAGCGGTGCCAGTGGCGTGCGCTGCTCGGTGCGCGCTGGCTGGCTTTTCAAGGCATCCAGCAATCCACCTTCCATCAGCTGTCGGGCCACCTGGTCAACCATAGCTTTGTTGATGTTTTCCAGGATCGTTTTTTCGAACCCCTGGTTGTATTCCATGGGTATGGGCAACTCGTGTCCGTAGGATCGAGAGCCTGATGGTGGCCGCTGACGGTCGTAATTTCTCGGGGCGGCCGTTGGGCCACGCCCTGAGGACTGGTCAGATCCTGAGTTGCGGGATCGACGTTCCCGGTCCCGCTCGTCCTTCCGTTCTCGAGCCGATTGGCTGAGTGGAGGAATTGGAGTTCCGGTACTGCACCAGCCAGGTTGTCGGGCGCCACTACGTTGCATGTAGAGATCGTAGATCTCTATCTGCTCATGATCCCTCAGTAGGGGAATCAGGTGGCTTCCGTCGCGGCTGGTCATGTGTATATATGCATCAAAGTTGCCTCTCACCACTTCCAGGTAGAAGCAGTAGGCTCGTTCGCTCTCGTCGCGGAAGCCCGGCCGCAGGTGGTATGCGCAGGGGAACAACTCCCGTGAGGAATTGTCCCGGCGGTGAGGATGTGTCATGCTATAGCCGCTGTTGCGTCTGCAGTCCGAGCATCGCGGTTCGTATTTCTGCTGCGATGTAAGTCCCATTCTCTGTGGTAACAGAAATGAAACTTGCAGAATGAGGTTAAGTCCGCTTTCTATGACGGGTCCCTATAATAATTACGCCCTATGTTTTACGTCCCTATGATTTTACGTGTGATTTGTTAACTAGGCTTTTCTTGCCCGGTTAATTATTTCGGGATCACCCCCTAGACCCTATGCGAATTCTAAGCCTAGGTCACTGATGGTAAGTACGCCGCTTCTTCTTGGACTTGGTTGAGGCCAAGGAGTCGGATTCGGTGGGACGAGGGCCGTAACGATCCGGTGGGATGTTATGTTGTCTGTACCGCTGCTGGGCCTCGGGCTCGTCAACAGTTTGCACGAGCCATCCTTCGTTTAACATCTTCCGTACGACGTATCTGACGTCCTCGCAAATAGGGTACAACCCGCTAGGGCGGCCCTGGTTCGGCATGTATGCTATCCCATCGATAAGTTGTGGATGGTGCGAGATGACGTTCAGGTCGTATCGGCCCAGGAGCTGGTTGGCTATTTCGCCTCGTGTGAGGCCTAATGGGTGCTGAGTGGTGGTCAGCACTGTGAGGACGGCGTTACGCCATTCCCAGTAACCTTGAGGAGCCTTATCCACTTTTTCCGGTGGAAAAGTGTAGAAGATCTGCGTATTGGGCAGATGGGTCCGTAATATGGCTCCTTCATGGTAGGCCATCTGTATGTACTTCATCACTTTGGACTTGGTCAGCGGCGGGCCATTCCATTTCTTGATGAGTTGGAAGGCCAAGCCCCCTGTAGCAAGGGTTGTACCCGTTTGGGACAGCGCCTTAAGGGCCGCCTTGATGTATGCCCATCGCTTATCAGAGTTGGAGATCCGCGGCTTTTTAGAAGGGCCGCCGGGCCATTTCCTGGCCACCTTTGGTGTTGGTGGCGAGACATAGTCGATCCGCGGTATGGCCGGGCACGGGTCAGGTAAAGTCCATGGAATCTCACCGTCATCTGATTCCGATGAGGTCAAGTCGCGCATCCTTTCCGTTCGGGCGATGCAGCGCTTCCACTTGGCTCAGCGTTGTCCACGCTGGCTGGACTTTCTTGGCTAGCGCCCTCTGCGTTGCCTTGTTCCTGGTTGGCGCCTTCTGCGCCACCCTGGTCCTCCATGTCCTGGTCACCGTTAGGTGGCTGATTCTCGTCACCGGGTGGGGTTTCCATGTCATGGTCCGGTGGGAGGTCCATGGTAAGTTTACCAGGGCTTTGGTCATCATCATCATCAGAGTCAGACTTTTGGGACTCCATGGTTTGGTCCTGGTCCGGCTCTTCTTGTTCGTCATCCTCTGAGTCCTCCGGTTGTGAGTCCTCAGAGTCCGAATCGCTTGGCTGCGGTGAGGGATCTTTTTCCCTCTTTTCCTTTGTAGCCGTGGCCTTTCGGCTCTTTGTGGATGTGGCCGATAAGGCTGGCGAAGGAGGTCTGGACCGGCCAGCTGCGTTAGGCAGTGACACTGTGTCCCTGGACGCAGGTCGAATTCCGGCTGCGCGCATCTCGTCCTCCGCTTCTTGGCGTGCAGCCAATTCTCTTCTTGTAACGGATGGTCGAGGAGGCTTTTCTACCGGCAAGTTCTTTGGACCAGGCAGTTTGGCCACTTGGGAGATCAAGTATGCCTCCTTGGCTGCCGGTCAACTTGTCTTTCGGCGGTCCGACCGCTTTCTTCCTATCCGGGTCCCATTTTGTGCCCACATCGTGTGACACGTACAGAGACCGTTGGGTCTTCTGCGGGATGAACCCGGGAATGGTGAAGCGGATAGCTTCCGCCCGGTAGGCGTTGGTCGTCTCCAAGGTTCCATCCTTAACCAGCGCTAACAACTCGTCGAGTATGATGCGCTCTAGTTCTTCCAGGTCACCCTCTCCTTTGTAATAGAGAGCATTAAGGGTCCTAACGATGTCGACTAAATTGGAGCCTTTTGGGTTATGCAGGTAAGCGATGGTCCTGCATATCTGGTGGAAGGGGTAATTCCGGCTACGGGAAAGCCCTGCTGGCCGATGAGGCACGTGAAGCTCCATCATGCTGGTCCAGTCACGGTGTGTGCGGACCAGAAGTCCCATATCCAGGATGAGAGTTACTACTCGCCGCATAAAGGGTGCCGTTAGTACACGGTCCGCTGGCGGTAGCCCTCTGAATTCTTCTCCATGTACCATTCTGGCTCGGAGAACTCGGACGAGACACTGGTACATGTCTCTTCCTGTTGTGCGTCTCATGATCCTGGCCGCTGCCACCCATTGGCGCACATATGGACCCGTTGGGATCTCAATGTGCGTGGCCTCCGGTCCAGGGTCCGGGAGTTCAGCTTCATCGTCTCCAGGCGCGGGGAGCATTGTCTCCTCCGAAGGCGGTTCACCTTCGGGAACTGGCTCGTATTCCTCTTCTTGCCATGGACGATATTGTGCTGGCTCTTGTGACTTGTCCATACTGTCCGATAGGACTTGGACGTCTTCATCGCCTGACAGCCGTTTTTCGAGCTGGGCGATCTTGGCCTCATGACTTTTCTTGTCTTTGGCCGCTTGTTTCTTCTGGCGATTCCGTTCGGCCTCTGGATTAGATGTTGGCCGTGATACGGTCGCCTGACTTCCACTCGGTTGAGGGGAGTTTGGACGAGTGGCCGGTTTGGTCCTCGGTTGTGGAGAAGTTGGACGAGAGGCCGGTTTGGCCCTCTCTGGGTTTTTGGCTTTTCTCGGCTGCTTACTCCGTTGGGAGTAAGCTGAGTGAATTACACCCAGGCCGAGTGCAAAATTCTCCATTGTCCCTGTTGCTGGGAAAGTAACCGGACGGCCGAAAGGTATGTCGTCGATGCTGGCGGGCATGTTCGTCAAGTTTATCGGAGCAGCGGCCGTTGGCCCTGTTCCGGACTGACTTTGGCCCGTTGTATCCTGCGCCGACGAAATGGCCTTCGGTGGCTCCTCCAGTTGGGCTGGTTCTGGCTGTGGCACAATGGCCACAGGTCCAGACGGAGAAGTGTCCATTGGCTCTGAAGCCGCTGGTGGTTGTGCCTGCGTCTTTGGCGATACCACGGTTGGTGGCGCGTTTGACGACAGGGTTTCAGCCATTCTAAAGTCTTCCTCCGGTGGGGGAAAGGCTTTCTGGTTGCGACGGCGCCGGTAATCGTCTATCATCCGTAGGACCAAGGATAGGAGCATTTCGGTTATCATGTCGTATTCTTCCATACGATTCTGCTCCTTGGCCTCCTGTCTCTTTGTGAGCAGGAACGGATATTGCCGGCGCTCGTTATGGTCAGCATGGATCAGTAAGTGTCTCTGCTCGATAGGAGTGAGAGCACTCATGGGCATCAAGGCCGCGTCAGCTTCCACTTCTTGGGCCGAGACAGCCGGAGTTATCCGCACCGTCATTCTGGCCGATTCTGCGACCACTGGTGCAGGAGTCCTAACCGTGACCGTTACTGGCTCAAGTGTTGAATCTGCGGACACCGTAGGTGCTGCGATTCGTTCCACCGTAATGGTCATCGTTGGCTCTGGAGGAGGTGTTGTATCCATCCTCTCTTTGGTTTGGGACTTGCCTGGCCGGCTCGGTGTGAACCTGGCAGGCGCCGGTTCGATGGCCGGCATACTGGGCATTCGCGCCGGAGTTGATGTGGCGCGTCCAGGAGAAGTCCTTTTTGATGGAGATCGGCTTCGGCGTGGCGATTCCTTCGTTGAAGGTAGCCGGACCTGACTGGTCTCATATAACGCCCTTTGGACATTTTCGTCCAAGTCTTCCTCGATCTCCGACTCCTCGCTAGAGGAGACGCCCCAGAAGGCCGCTGGCAGTTGAGGATGTTCGTCCTCACTTGCTGCTTCCTCCGGTGGAAGTTCGTCTTCCACTGGCTGGCCTGGTCGTGGGCGCGGTTCAACTGTCCATGCCCTTGGGTTAATGTGAGGGCCACGGATGTAGATGGCATGCTCGATTATTTCGCTGGGCAACTTGCGTTGGCGAAGTGCCTGGCTCTTGCTCCGCATAGCCATCAGTTTTCTGATGAGAATTGTGCGTCCTTGGACCATCTGTTGACAACCGCGGTTGATGCGGTCAATCTCACGGTCCGTTAGTGTTGGATCGCCGGCGCGTAGTCGCTGGCGCATATCCTCCTCAGTAAGGTTTAAGCGAAGATCAAGTTCTATGATCTCGCTTACAACATGGTTGTGCGGGTCGTCCCCTGACTCTGTTTGAGTCAGTCGGATTCGATGCCTCGTTGGAGGTTCGTCCCGCAAGGGCTGAGTTGTTCCTGACGGAATCTTTGGTGCTTCCGGTGGTGAAAGCACATGTCGTTTACCAGGAAAATTCTTTGGCGGCGACTTCTTCTTCTTGGTCGGTAGGCCGCGAAGCGTCAAAGTCGGTGGTTCCGCCTTCTTCGGCTTGAGTATGGACCGGCCTGGCCTGGTAGGGCCAGGAACATCTAAGTCCGTTGGCGGGCCACTCCACGCTGGTAGAGTGGGCCTGGTTGGGCGGTTCAGCTCCAAGTTTTCTCTTGGCCCTCGCCAAGGTGGGAGTGACCGTTGTGAAGGAGGCTCCTCTGCTTCTGGGGGAGTCCTCTTCTTCTTCTTGAACCTGGGCGACTGTGGGCCGCCTGTTGTAGCAGGAGTGGCTGGTTCTGGCCGTCCTCCTGTCGATTTCCTGGGCGTTGGCCGTACAACAGGGGTTCTACTTGATGTGTCGCCTTCAGTTGGCTTCGACGTAGGCTGTTACGACGCCGTTGGCGCATCAACAGCCATTGGACTTGTCGGTTCACCAGTCGGTTGGACCGGTGTCGGCTCTGCTTCGGCTGGCTTCTCCGAGCAGAGCTCAAGGGTATTGTCAGGCAGGCTCACGTCCATTTCGACGTCCTGCTGTGGGACTTCTTTACTGCTGTCCGCTGGGGCAGGTCCAGCAGTGCCCGTTGTTTGGCTTGATGTTGGACCAGGCACCGGTAGGGCCTGGGCCAACTCAGTTGGAATTGGCTGTCCAACTGATATTGGGGCGGCCGGTTCATATGTCAGGGCCAAAAGTGCTGGCTCGGACACTGGTGATGGTCGCCATTCGTTTACTGGATCGAAGTCACTGGAGCGTGCCGTGGTTGACGGGCCAGGTCGGTGGACCTTCCAGTAATCTTCGATGAATTCACGGATCCATCTTATAGTGTGGTCCATAGCCACTAACGATGAACCGGTAGGCATCGTGTGGTTAGAGGTAAGGCCCTTGAGCAGAGCCACCCGTTGGGCTAGGCTCTGCTGCTGTTTTGTCAGCTTGGCCGCTTCTGGGTCAAATGGGCTGAGCTCTCGGATCCGATTGGTTAGACGGCGTTCAATGTCTTCGGCGTCTTGGATCAAGTGCCGTTGCCTCACCATTTGAGGTACTGTCATCTGCCTTGGCCCCGTGTCAGCTTCGCGTAACCGTTGGTCCGCTGCTGCTTGATCTTCGTCCCATTGTTGACGTAAAGTCCTGGGGGCCGGTTGATTGGCATTGGCCGGTTCGTTCAGTACTGGGAAATCGTCCGTATAAGCTGGTCTGCTTCGCGTGACGTCACCCCTCATTATCAGTCCCAGGCGTTCCGCTATGTCTGGTGGTGGCGCCAGTGAACCTGGTCTAGGGTGGACCTGTCGTTCTGGCGCAACCAAGTGATCAGGCGGAGCTGTTAAGCCTGGTACTGGGATCGGATCCGGCATGTCGAACCATTCAATATCGCTGTCGGTTTCTGTGTCCGACGCGCTGGCTGGTCGACTAAGTGCTGGTCCGGCTGCGAACCGTTCTGCCGAGATCCGCATGATTCTCGAGACTCGCATCCTCAACTCTTCCGCCGGTTGGCGTGTTGAGGAACGTGTCGGTACGAGAGGTCCAGTTTGTCCGACGCGTGTTGGCTGCCCCGGTCGGGGTTTGGGTAACACGCGCCTAAGTGCTTCGTCGATCAGGCCAAGCTGGTACTGCCGGTTACGGAAATCGCGCAATGATGGTGCGTCGTTGGCCGTATCCAACGGCTTATCCATAAACCGAAGCATGGCCCGTCTAATCCTGGTTATGTATTCCAGGACGCGTTGGAATTCCAGGTCCAACGCGACTTTTCTCCGTAAGGTGGCGATGTCCACCCCCATCAGGCTGGTGATAGCCTTGCGGATTTCCTCTTCAAGGAGTTCCGCGGCGTGTAGTTCACGCTCCAAGGGCGGTATGTCTGGGTAAGCCCTCAGATCATACGGAGAAGATGCTGGTTCGCGCAATTCCAAACCAGTGGCTGTCAACATTGCCTCGTCGGTAGACGTAGGCTGGGCACTGGTGGCGCGGAAGATTCCCCTGTCGTAGCGGTAACTACGACTGTTGGATTAGTGGGGGAGGTGCTGCTGATGGCGCTGGTGCTGGACGTGTTTGTGCTGCGGATCCTTCGGTCCTCAGCTGTCTTTCCGTCCTGTATTGTTCCAGCTGGTCCCTCAGCCTGCGAGATGCCGCCAGCAATGCCTGACCGGTTTGGTCATGCAAAGGGATTATCTCATTTTGAGCCTGGCGGGTCGCAATTTCCTCGCTAAGTTCATGAGCGAGGCGCCGGAATTCATCTTGATCGAGAATGATGCGCTGAGCCATCTCACGGTAGTGTGGGCTGCGTCTGTCCGGTTCTCGAATCATGGCCTCCAGTTCTTGGATGGCGTTCTCTACTTCCTTCAGATTGTCCTGAAGTTGGTAGAGTGGAGTTCGGCCGTCGGCCAAAGGTTCAATAGGGGATTCAATCCTCATCGGCGGTGTAGTTGGATCGCATTGGAAGTCCCCTTCGCCTTCTGGCTCTGGCGATGACACAGGTTCTGTCGGTGGGGCAGTCTGGTCACGCCTGATTACACACACTGGGTTCAGTGGTGGCCGTGCTACTGGTTCCGGTTCGGCTAAGCCAAGTTCGGCCGCCAATTCTGGTGGAACCTCTTCTGGCCGGTTATATATTGTGAGCCGTCCATTCACAAATACCCGTAGTGGGTAATCACTTGGCTCGTTGAGCTGTGATGCGCTTGGCTGGGTTTCCGGCGGCGCTGGAGTTCGATACGCGTCCGGTCCTGCTCGCGGAGGCTCAATGGATGAATCAGACGGCGTCTGGCCCCTAGGGTCAGGCTGTGCCGCTGAAGGTGGGCTATACGGCGGTTGGCCATATGCTCCATATCCGCCATAAGGCGGTGGATATCCGTATGGTCCTGGCGGATACATCCACGGTGGTGGGTATCGCCATGGGTTTATGTCCGGCTGCGGCTGGTTTGAAGGTCCAAGCGCCGGATACGGTGGATATCCATAATGTGGACTGTAGTATGGCGGCGGAGTGTACTGTGGCCGCGGTCCAGTATGGACCGGCGTAGTCGTGACCGTTGGCCCGACTGCCGCAGTTGTGAAGACTGGCTGGTTTGCCGAAGTGGTCGGTAAGCCACCATACAAAATTGGTTGAGGTGGGCCGGTGCGGCCATGAGGATAATGTCGGATCGTTGGGTCCGATGTTGAGCTTGGCTGGCTGCCGGCTACTGCTGCATTCACCAGGAGTCCAGTATCGTCAGAGAATGTCCCTGGCGGCCAAAGTTGTGGCGGAATGGCTCGAGGTGGCAGAGGCTGGGACCGCGGTAGCGGTGTGTCGGCCCGTGAACTGGGGCCGACTGACATAGTTGCCAGCTGCTCAGCAGTTAGGTTAGCTCTGATGTTCGGTACCTGTACACTCGGAGGCCGGTTAGACGACCGGGTGGAAGATCCGCCCGACCGGGATTCCGGTCGTGAATATGGATGTGTTCGGTTACTGCGGTCGGAGTCATCAGAGCGATCGGTGCGTCGGCGTCCTTCCATCGTTGAATGGGGCGCTGTCACGAGACGAATCACGCGGTGTTAGACTCCTACCTACTTTTTCTTGAACTAACCAGTAGGTAATTTATAGTTTTACGCTACTCCTAGGCTATCATGTCGGATAAGGTTAGATATGGTTAAACCATGTCAGATATGGTTGTCAGGTATTGGACCAAATTAAGCTACTTCTAAGCTACTGGTCTTTTAAATTTAGGTTAGTTAAATTTAGGTTAGTTAATTTCGGTAGCGTATCACAGAGACGATCGTGGGACTTTATGTTAGTTAGACTAATTCTAAGTCTACCATGTCGGATATTATTTTAGAGCGTCATTCTGTCCAGCCTTATCAACCGCCTTGTCCAGTACGTCCGGTGGGACGGTACTGGACTTGTCCGATACGTCCGGTGGGACTGTATTGGACTTCTGCTTTTTGCCCTTTGAGACTTTCTCAGATTTTTCCCGTCCTGTGGTTATGCGGGTATCCGCCTCATCTTCAGCAACTACGTCCTCTTCCAGGACTTGCTGGGCCGTAAGGGTTGCCTTCGGCTTCTTGGGCGTTTTTGGTCTTTTGGGCTTTTCCTTAGGCGCCCGAGCCACTTTTGGCTCTTCGGTCGCCGCTGGCTTGTCCGTGACGGATGTCCTTTTTTCTGGTTCCGCCGGAGCCAAATCGGGTCAATGACGGCTAACGGCTGGTTTTGAAGCTTTGTCAGCGCCGGTGTCTCGAAATCCGGTTTGGCCTTTCGAGGTCGGCCGGGGCCACGCTTCACTGGTGGCTCTAGGTCTGATGTCTTTGGATCAGGTGGGCCATAGCCAGGGATTCGCAAAGTCTTTTGTTGCTCCGCCACAAGTTTCTTGGACGGGCCCTTTCCGGGCTTCTGCTTCTTCAGCAACGTCTCAAGTTTGCTCTGGGCGTGTGAGAGCTCTGCATCTTGTCCCGGCTCTGCCTTATTGTTGCACCTTTCCGACTCTGTGGGTTCAGGTTCCGCGTCGCCGCTCTTCTTCTTGGATGAGCGTCTTATTCTGCGACTCGGGCCGTTCGGGTTAAGGTACGGCTTTAGGCGGTCAACACATACGGTGTGTTCCACACCGGTGTCCCGCTCTCGGATCCAGTAAGTGTTCGGCTTAGGTATGCCGATAACAATGTAGACGCCTTCGAACTTGTTTGGATTAGTCGGGTCGTCCACCATGTTCTTCAGGGTGACCAAGTCCCGCTTCTTGAACTCGGCCTGCGACTTCTTTTTGTTGTAGATGGCCGCATCCCTTAGGAACCCTTCTTCGATCCGCGTTTTGGCGATTTCATGCGCCCGGTTCAGGCGCTGCTGCATCCTCTTGACATAACGTTCGTTAGTCGTAAAAGTTTCTGGGACGTTGGTCCCAGCGAGGACGTCTTGTGGTATGGTCATTTCTCGTCCAAACAACATGTGGTATGGCGAGAATCCGGTGGTTGCGTGCACGGCACGGTTCATGCCGGAAATCACGTAAGGTAGGGCCCGGTGCCAACGGTGTTCGTCGCCGGCGCCGCCAAAGTTTCGAATTCCATCCCAGATGGTTTGCATCTGGCGTTCGACTTGGCCTTGGCCCTCTGGATGATAAGCGGATCCGAAGGTCTGCTCGATGCCGAAGATTTTCGCCACTTTGGCGAAGGATTTTGCCGTAAAATGCGTGCCCCGGTCGGAATGCATTGTATGTGGCATGCCGTACTTTAGTACAACTTCTTCGACAAAGAACTTCTCGAATTCTTTGGCCGAATTTGTCTTGGTCGGCCGGGCTATGGTGAACTTCGTCATTTGGTCGACCACCACAGCAATATACCGGTATTTCTTGGTTTGGGTCACCGGTAGAGGTCCTTTGAAGTCGGCGAAGACGCGGTACCAAGGTGCGACAGCTTCGGTCGGTTGCAGCTTACCGTAGGTAGCTCGTTGCGGTACTTTGCCGAAAATACACGTCTGACATCGATCGATGTAGTCGTGTATGTCGCAGCTCATGCGGTCCCAGTAGTACCGAAGTTTGGCTGCTTCAATGGTTTTGCGGTATCCAAAGTGGTTCCCTGTTTTTCCATCGTGGAGGGACTGGATGATATTCTTCTGCATGAACAGAGGGACAACGAATCTCCTTTCGAGTTTCGCATTGATGTCGGTGAGTCGGTAGAGCACACCTTTGTCCATCTGGTAATGTTCAGGTAATTTGGACCTCTTGTCCATTTCGCTTTGGTGTTCCAGCTCATGGATTTTCTTGGCCAGAGTTGGGTCACGGTGTTGCATCCGTCGCAGTTCTTGCGCGGTGCGGTCCGTAACTTTTTCTGGACACGGTGGGACTTCGGGCTCTGGCTCTCCCGGTACGGGCGCCGGTACGTTAATCACCCTTATGTCCGCCGTGCTGAACTGGTCCCAATCTGTGATTGCGTTGCAATCGGGCAGGAGAGGCTTGTCCCATTCATTTGCGGGGTCCTCGTCCGTGACTTGCAGCCTGCGCACCTTTATGATGCGTGCTGGAATCTCGTCCTTGTAATCCTCGAAGTTAGGGACTTGGTCCAACTCTTCGTGTGGGCCTTTGTCATCGTCCCGTTCGAGTGGCCATCTGGACGATGCGTCGGCATTGTCACAGAATGTGCCTGGTTTGTACTCAATGGTGATGTCCCGTCCCTGTAAGGCGAGGGCCCATCGAGTAAGACGAGGATTGATGCCGGGCCGGTTAGACTCGCATCTGAGCAGATTGGTTAGAGCTCTGTGGTCCGTCCTTACTGTGAAAGGTCCGTGGTCAATGTAATGCTTAAACTTCTGGACGGCCCACACTACGGCTAAGCATTCCCATTCGGTTACGCCGTAGTTCTTCTCAGCTCCATGTAGGACACGGCTTGCGTAGGCGATTGGCCTCGAGTCCTGGCTGAGTATGGCTCCGATGCCAGCGCCACTTGCATCACATTCGATGGTGGTCTGTTTGGTCGCATCGAATTTGGCCAATATTGGGGCTTCCGTTAGGGCCTTTTTAATTTCATTGAACTCTGCGGTGTGGGCGTCGGTCCAGTCGTTCTTCACTGAACTTTCCTTCCGCAGGAGTTCATACATCTTGGAAGTCTTCTGGGCGTAGCCCAGAATAAACTTCCGGTAATATTTTGCGAGTCCAAGGAACGAGCGAAGTTGGCGCTCGGTCTTGGGCGGTAGTTTATCGGCGATGGCCGCTACCTTCTCGGGATCAGTATGGACACCGTCCTTGGTGAGGATGTGTCCAAGGAATTGGAGTTTTTCCATTCCAAATTCGCACTTCGACAGTTTTATCGTGATTCCGGCGTCTCGGAGGCAGAGGAGCGTGTTTCTAAACGCTTTCCTGAATTCCTCGAATGTCTTGCCGAAGAATATCACGTCGTCGATGTATGCGAAGACGCCGCCCTGTTTGCGTGCTGGCGCCATGATCTTGTCCATTGTCATTTGGAATGTGGCTGGCCCGTTGCAGACGCCGAACGGCATTCGTTTGAACCGGAACATCCCATCTGGAGTCACGAAGGTAGTGTAGTCCATTGACCCTGGATCCATAGGGATTTGCCAGAATCCGGACTGACAATCTACCTTGCCGTAATAGGCGTTGCCTGCACATTGATCCAGAAGTTCGTCTGGATTGGGCAATGGGTAATTATTCTTCTTGGTCACCGAGTTCAGCTTTATGTAGTTTATGCAGAACCTGGTGCCCATGGTCCCGTCGCCGTTTTTCTTCGAAGCGAGGACCACTGGGAAACTCCACGCTGCCATGGACGGTTCAATTACGCCTTGGTCCAACATTTCTTGGACGTGCTTGTTTATGAACTCTCGTCCCTTCCAACTCGTTCGAGTTAGGTTCATTTTAATTGGTGCAGCGTCGCCAACTTCTATGACGTGGGTCACTCCCTTAACGTCGCCGTAAGGCTTTTTGGACGTCGGGAATATGGCCCGGAGTTCCCATAAGTCCTGACGGAGTAGAGCGGTCTGCTCTTCGGTCAGGTGGTCACCGAAATGTGCGTTGGCGATGTGGGCGCGAATTTCGCGTTCCACTTCAGGATCTTCCTCTCCGGTTTGGAGGGAGTTGATCTTGGCGTAGTCTTCATCCGAGATTTCCTCGTATGGCTCCACTTGGCCCATGTTGACTCCTTTCCGGAGTATGTGGGGCTCTTGGAATAGTTTGACACCAGTATGGTGAAACTGTTGCCATCATGCCGGACTGGTCCGTCGAGCATGGCCAGACTCCGTTTGGTATCTTGGCTTCCGAGGTACATGAGTTTCTGTCTCGGGTCGACAGGAAAGTCGATGCTGACTTGGACCGGGGTGACGGACTCCGGTGGGAGCTCCACTTTTACAGTTGCCCGGACCATAGCATGGTCGTTAATAGTGCGGTACCGGTTTGGATTATTCCCTGCCGCTTTTGGCCATGGTAAGGCGTCGGCATTGGGAATTGACCAATCTACGCCGTCCTCCTTGATGTCTGGCTCATATATGTCACTGTAGTACATATGGCCAACTTTTGCACCTTTGCGGAGAATTTAGTCGCGTCGGGACTTATTTTGGACCTGAATCCACGCGTGTTCGCTGTTTCGAGTTTGGACCTCCGCTTCGATCGGTATAACCAAGCGGTGTGGTCGTCTCAGCGATTTAAAGTGGATTGGCCGTCCCGGGTCCATAGTCCGATAGGACCGGACCTTAATCCAGCAAGTTGAGTAGGCTGGTAAGTTGTACCGCTGATGAACGAAGACGACTTCTCTCTCTTCCTTGAGGCAGTCCGTTGGACGTTCGGTCCGCAGTTTGCGGATTACCGGTGCCTCGGCTCGGAGTTGGAGAATTTCTGTGTCCTCTTCTTCATCGCTTGACTCCTCCGATGATTGGTTATCGGAGTCCGTGTCCGGTGAGTCACTTGAGCTTTGGACGTCCGAATCGGTAGACTCGGGTTTGTCTTCTTGCTCGGGTTTTGGCTTGCCATTGCCCTCGTTAGAGGTTGGCGCTCCTCCGGCCACTGTTGGTGCCGGTTTGGTCACGGGATCCATTTCTTGGATCTCTGGCGCTCCGGTTGCGATTCCCTGTTTTTCAGGTTCGTCCGGTTCCGCCAAAGTGGTTGGACGGTCCCCATTTGGGAGTGGCGAGGCTGGTCGGCCTTTTGCCCAACGTTGAGTCGAACGGGTTTGTATGGCCCGTATTACCGCTTCAACGCCGTCTCCACATAGAGGACAAGTCAGTTGGACTTCCTCTGATGAAGGGTCCTGCTCGTTCTGGCTGGTGTCCCTTCGATGGCCTCCCTGTTCTGGGTGTGGGCCATCATTGAAGCGCACTTTTGTCGCTATATGCGGTGCAGCTTCCGGCAATGGTTCCGGTATGGTCCTAACGTTAGTCAGGCTCAGGTCGTACTTTGGCCGTATGCTGACGCTTAAGCCAGGATGTTGGGCCACTTGTTTTCGAAGCGTTATTACGTCGTCGAAAAAATCCGTGCACATCTTTTGGAGTGCTTTCGGCATTTCCATGTGGTACTCCCTCTATTCCCACACGAGGGCTAGACGTTCGTCCTCCCATAAAGCTCCTTCTTGGACCAAGTCGTCCAGTTCTTGGGCGAATGGTCCGTACTAGTCTGCTATCTGCGCCCACGTTAGCGGTACGTTAGTTTCTCTGTCAGGCACCGGCCGTTGGCCCGGTGCCTCTGGTATCGGGATAGTCTTTACTATCCCGTGATTTGGCTTGAGTATGCCTGCACGGAATTGAGTCATATAACGCTCGATTGCGTTATGGACGCGCAGCTCCCATATGAGGCTTTCAATGGTGTCCAGGCATTCCCAACAGGTAGAAGGAGAACCTTTCGGGTGATCAAGCCGATTAACTCTCACTTCATCATCGGGTCCCGGTGCCTCTGGTATCGGGATAGACTTTACCGCGTCCCAAACGATTTCTTCGTTTGGCTTAAGGATGAAGGTAAACTTGGATTGGAGATAGTCACAGCCAAGTAATACGCGCACGTCCGTTAACGTCGGTTGGACGAAGAACGTGTGGTGGCTCTTGTATCCCTGCAGTGTCACTTGTACGGTGCAGCAGTGGGAGACCACGAAGGCGGTTTGTCCGCCGACACCAAGGATTTTGGTGTTCCGTCCTAACGGCTCTGTTTTGATGCCATTGGCGGTGCAGAATTGCTGGCTGATGAGGGATGTCTCGGCTCCAGTGTCCAGCATGGCGAGCGTGTGGACTGGTCCAATTTGGACTTTGTGCGTCCATGCTCTGACGGTTTTCGGTTTGCGATTCTCATCCAGGCCAACTGTCACTTCCCGCATCACTGGTACAATGGGGATTAGCGACACTGGTCCTGGATCATCAGGAGCGTAGTGAGGTGAAGGTGGCTGCTGTTGGACAGACTCTTCCTGTGGTGGTGTTTCCGCAACCCGTAGGGTGGAAAACATACTTTTGGTGTTAAGGAAGGTCCGTGAGCTGTTTATAGTTCGCACCGTTGGTGTGGTGCCGAGGGGTTGTCCACCGATCTGGGGCCAGCAGGTACGGGGACTTGACGCCTCAAGAGGTTCGGTTGTCCAATCTTTTAAGGATCCGACCTCGCTGTCCGTATCTTGTACGGACCATCCTTCCGTTGCGCTGTCGGAGGATGTGTCTGACGCCGATTTAGGATACGTCATGTTCGTGGTGCGACGTCTCGCTTTGCCACGTATTCGGTTGGCCTTAG
Organism: Paramacrobiotus metropolitanus; assembly: GCF_019649055.1. Taxonomy (NCBI): domain Eukaryota; kingdom Metazoa; phylum Tardigrada; class Eutardigrada; order Parachela; family Macrobiotidae; genus Paramacrobiotus; species Paramacrobiotus metropolitanus. The sequence continues at coordinate 42,415 of NW_026570464.1, read as the reverse complement.
GGTTGGTTGAGGCTCCGAGTTTTGGTGATCGGTTGGCCTTGGGGTTAGTTGAGGCTCCGAAAATCGACTTGGTCGCTTGCAATACGACTGTCGGCCTGGCATCGCTTTTAGAGCCAGGTGGCTTAGGCGCTGGTTTGGCGCAAAGCCTGGATCCACTGGTGGGCTGTTGAGCCGTAGGGGTTAGTTTGGGATCCATGTAGGTTAAGTGCGGATTAGTAATAGTATGGGTTATGTCCGGCGGTTTCGGTTCCGGTCTCAGGTCGGGTGAATTGCCGATACTCCCCGACCTTATGCGTTTCCCGCGGTTGGGCTGGCCCGGTTAGGGCCGCCGCCGCTGTTGCCATTTGGCTTCACCAGCTGGTCCGGTATGGGTGGTAACGCTGCCCTTTCGTTGGCTGGCGTCTGGTATCCCTGCTTTGGACCATTCTGTCGGTTGCCGCCACCGGACCCACTTCCTGAGCCGGTGGACTGCCTTCGGCTGCCTGTCCCTCCATTACCACGCGGTGGTCTGGGTTGTTTGGGTGGCACTAAGCCGAGGCGGTTAGGATTGGCTGACCCGGTAGGGTAGCCTTTTTGATAGCGATTTCGCCAATCCAAATACCATTTTCGGTTTGGATTTTCGCCATATGGCCTGTTCGCGTAGCCACAGCCGTCGGTTGGGTGGTGGTTGCAGGTAATTATCCCGTCTTTGGCCCATCGCTCGAACATGCGCTCGACCCGGTCGATGTACATGTCCTCTTGTCTGCGGGCCTCTTCGGGGCTCAGAGTCTGGCGTTGGCCACTCTGGCCTCCCGGGCTTCGGTTTTGTCCTCCAGGGCTGTTGCCGCTTTGGTTTCCGCTAAAGCTGGCGTTTTGGCCCTTGGAGAACTTGCCCTTTGGTCCTCCGCCGCTGTTGCCCTGGCTGTAGCCATAGTTGCCCTGGTTTCGGGCCTGGCCATAGCCGCCACTACCGCCATTTGGCGGTGTAGACCCACGTTGTGGGGAGGCTAAGTTCAAGGCCGCGATGGCGGCGTATGTTGCCTCAATTTGGGCTTGTGTAGCCTGCGGGGGATAGAGTGCCGGTTGTTGTGGTACGACTTGGGCTGGTGGCGTTTGTATGGCCGTTCGGCTTGTTGGGTATCCGCGGCTTGCTTTCCCTTCGTACTCCGGCTTTCCCATTGTGTACTGCCGGACATAGTCCCGGAATTCTGCCGGTGACTTTGGTATCCGGATGTCCAGAGCGCGGCGCAGTTCTGGCTCCTTCACGTTCTCCCTCAGGAAGTGGAGGGTCATGGTGTCGTCCAAGCCAGCGCGCGTCTGGAGGGTCAGCATGGCGTCGTAATACTGCTCAGGGGTTTCGGTCAGGTGCTGGTAGTACCGATGTGTGATTTCTCCCATGGCAGTTGCCTGCTGCTTATCATCGCCGTAACGAGTGGCAAATTTCTGAAGCCACTGTTCCACTGTCCAACCGTCCTCGTCTTCACGATTGGCTTGGCCAGTGTACCATTCCTTTACAGGATCTGATACGGCCATGTAAATGCGGCTCATAAAGTCCGGATCTGGTTTCTTCAGATCGAACGACTGCTTACAGATTCGTCGGACCTGTGCAAGCCATCCTTTCACCATTGTTTTGTTGCCATCAAATTTTGGCAACTCGGTGCGGACTTGAGCTCTCGCGGTGGCTTTTCCCATCTCTTGGGCCATTTCTTTAATTTGCTCTCTGGTTGAGAGAGCTGGGCTGACCGGTGGTGATGGGGCAGGTGTTGGCTGCTGTGGTGTTAGCGGCACTTGCTGAGGTTGGGCCCACAATGGTTGGCCCGGTACAATCTGGATAGCCCCGTTGGACGCCATCCATGCGTATGCTCCATTCGGGAGCTGGACCAACATGGGCGCATTTTGGCCCTGGCCTGGTTGGGCTGCTGGTCCTGGTGGCATGGCCGCTGTTGGCGGTATGCTTGGTGGTTGGGGCACGTTTTGGCCTGTGGGCGTGGTTTGGCCCATCTGTGGCTGAGCTTGGCCCGTTTGGGCTGCCGCCGTGATAGGAGGGCCAAATAGGCTTAGTTGGCCTACTAGTGGTGGTTGCACCGTTGGTGTACCACTTTGGCCTCCTATCTGTCCTTGCATGGCCGATGGCCCGAGCGTTGGGCTCATTGGGTTGGTCCGGTTTGGATCCATGGCGCTGGTGTGAGCCTGGCTTGTGGCCGGTTGTGGACTAAAATTGAAGTCCATGTTCGGGAATATCGACGGATACAAGGACGGGTATGGTGGCCTTGATCCGAAGTAGCTGTGGCTGGGTGTTGCCTGGCTCGGATCAAAGCTTGACCCGCTTGACGTAGACGGATAAGTCTGCGTTGCAGGCGTCACTATCGTCGTTGGACCAGTAGTGGCTGTTGTGGTGACCGGGACTGGTGGTGGCGGCAGTGTTACTGTCGCCGTTGATGTTCCGCGGTCCACCGGGCTGGGAGGCGCGGGTATGGTTGGCCCCTTTGGAAGATCTCCAACCGATGGTCCCTCCACAGCCATATTCACTTGATAGTTCTGCTGGTGATACACTGGCTCTCGGTAGAAGCGTTGGCCCTGCCGCAGAGCCTCGTCGACTTTTTCTTGTCGACGTTGTGTGTCCGAGTCCGGAAAGGTATGGTAGGACGGTGGTCCTGCGGACAACTCGGAGTTTATATCAGCGAGATGTGATTTCTCCGCATCTAAACAGGCGTTTTCCATGTTTAGCCTTTCCAGGTCCTCGTTTAGCTCAGTTATACGTTGGGTGGCCGCCTGGTAGTCTTTGACCAGGCCGGCATTATTGGCCTCCAAAACGATGATCCGGTCTTGTTGGCCCTGGATCACCTGTTTGGCTTGATTGAAGGCCTGCTCCAATTGGACGAAGTTTTGATGTCCAATGGCGCTGTTTTGCTCAAGTTGGACCCGAATGGTTGCTTCGGTGTTGAGCTGGCTCTGGAGGGCAACGATCTGTTGCTGGAGTTGCACGTTTTGTGCTTCCTTCTGCTGAACCGTTTGGCTCATCAGTCCTCCTTGTTGGATAGTCTTCATGAGGTTCTGGTGACTCTCATAAAGAAGGTTGTATCCATTCCGCAGGCGGTTGATTTCGTCCTGCAAATTGGACAAGTCGTCGGTGAGACGCTCGTTTTCTCTCTGAAGGCGGTCCGCCTCAGAGTCAGTGTCATCAATAGTGGCCCGGGCCGCAGCCAAGTCGTCCCTGGCTTTGGCCAGCTCGGTCCTCGTAGAGGTGAGCAGGGCTTCAAGGCCCGCCACAGCCGTTTCTAGGCTGTGGATTGTCGTGTAGAGCTGGTCTCGCTCAGCATTAGGACATGGTGACAACTTGAGCTGAGTTAGCTCAAGTTGGGTCTGGGCCAGTATGGCCGAGACACGTTTAGCCTCTGCGTCCGATTGGAACGCAAGGTCTTTGTGCCTGCAGATCTCGTCCTGCATCCAACGTTCGGATAGCAGGGTTGCTTCTGCAATATCCGCCAGCTGTTTGGTCAGGTCCCGTACTGTGGTCCTGAGTTGGTCGATTTCGTCGAGCTCCTCGGGCCGGGTTGCCTGGTTCAGCTTTGGCGGGGTGACGCTGGCGCGGGTTGTGTCCCAGGAAGGCCGGTTTAGGTCCATCCTGGCTGTGGCCCTGCTAAGTTGGGCCAGGTCCACAATTGGCTCTTCGTCCGGTTTGGACGGGCCAGACGCGCCGATGACGTCATTGGTTGGCGATGGCGTTGTGTAGGTTGGGCCATCGTCCTCAAACATGAGTGGCGACTGACTCGCGGGCTGTTGGCCCTGGTCATGTGCCTTTGGACCAGCCTTTTTGGCTTGGCCCTTTGCCTTGCGTCCACCTTTGGCCACCGTTAGTGCCTCAGGTTGGATCTGGTCCGAGCCCGGTAGGGTTGGACGTGCTGTCAGATCCTGGACATCAAGGTTGGACCGGGCCAAGTTGTTTGGCCCTGGTCCGTCCGTGCGTGTCTTGTCCTCACTTGTGCCCGCCGTTGGCGCCGCAAGTTTGACTTGGCCCGGACCAGGTATGGCCGGTTGATGCGCCAAGTCCCGAGGGACACTGTTGGCCTGGGCCGTCCTATCGGCGCCAGGTTGGCTGTCCAGAGGCTGGTTGGCCTCGGACAATCCGTCGGACGCTTTCTGGAATGTATCGTCCCTGGTGGCGTCCAGACTAGTTCGTCGCTGGTTTCCAAGTCGGCCGGCAGGATTTGTCTGTCCCGCCTGGCTTTGGCCTCGACCGAACTCGTTGAGCCGGCCGAGTTTGGCTCGTCTGGTTCAGAACCGCTCTGTTTGGCCCTGCGGAAACCGTAAGTTCCCGGTGGGTCGCGTGTGGCATAGTTCTTCCCCAGTTGCTTCTTGTATTCGTTAGGTTGGCGCCCGTCCATAGGACTGAGCAATCTCCGTTGGAGTTGCTCATGGCTGGTGTATGGCATCACCTTGGCCAAGGCGCTTTCGATTTGGCCCATGGTATTGGGACTTAAAAGATTTCTTTGATCTTGGTCCGGACCGGAACGGTGGGTTGGCTGTCGCTGGTTGGTGCTGGTCAGGTACGCTAGAGCTCAGGTTTAGCGTTAGCTTCCTATGGCCCTATGTTACGCTACTGACCAGTGTGACGTCGATTACAAAGTGGTCTTGCAATAAGCTCTACGTCACGAGTAGCGTGCAGTGAGCAAAATTCAAAAAACAATATGACTCATTACGAGTCTTATAACATGGGGAAGTTTCCCACGTGTTCTGATTGGTCGAAATTTTATGGAAAGTTACCACTTTGACGTCACGCGACTTTTTCGCGAAAATTCCGGCTGGACAAAATGGCGATTATTTTTCGCCGATAATTCGTCAAAAGTCAGGAAAAAATTTCTCGAGAGTTCTGTTACGTTTTTCTAGTACAGAATTTCACGAGGAATCCGAAAATGCCAATTTTTAGCAAATCGGATAAGCGTTAAAAAGTTATGAAGGGTTTTGCTTAGGTTCTACGCGGAAACCTCGAATTTTCAAAAGGTTCTACGAAAACCTACGACGCCACAACAGGTCATACCGGCGGTTTGTTCGCTCCAGACAGTGCTGCTCCGTCGTTCCACTTCACCCTTTTCAACCGTAAGGGCCGCAGCGCACCCGATAGGGCGTAATGGAGTATCAGGACCGTACCGAACGCAGTTTTTGCGCCGGGAGCCAAATCTGCGGGAGGCCTACTTTTAGGCGCTGACCCGTATCAACGCAACCCGGTAGGGTGCTTATTTGGTCAACAGCGACGTACCCAACGCAGTTTTTGCGCGGGGAGCCAAAGCTGCGGGGGACCTACTTATAGGCGCCGACCCGTATGATTATTCCGTCGCGCTGCAGGTTTCCAGTGAAACCTGTATGATGCAGGAGATGGTGGTCGCGGGATGGCTGGCCTACTTATAGGCGATCAGCGTAGTTCGACCGATTGTTGCCTTCACTGGGGATCAGAGGTCTCGCAGGAAAGAAAACCGAGCGAGTCTGCTACCATGTCAGATATGACACAGAAGCAGATGGAAAACGGGGCCAATAGCCTTTATTGTGATAACAATAAAGCAACAACAACACAAAACCAACGGAAAACCCGATGTGGGAAAAAGCTATGGAAAAAGTGCCTGCAGTGCGCTAGCTAGGAATCGTGATAATTAATCCGCGTGCTGCCGGTGTGCAACAGCTGATGCTGCAAAGCATGGAATCGCCCGTAGGCGCAGGGCTCCGCCCCCAAGAGTGCAGAGAAATGCGCTGATTGGTCAGCGTAGACAAAGTATACGCTGAGTAAGCAGCGTAATAGCGCGGCACGAACGGCGTTGCCGTGTGCGGGCGGGCGAGAGAAAGCCACGAGAGGTGTCTACCGCCTCGAATGAGCGGTCTCTGACAAAACAAAAGAAAGAATTCTTTGTGCTATTATTCAACAGCATTCCGGGCGTATGGCATGTGATCGGAAATATTTGCTCGTGCCATAGAAAATCTGTCAATAAATAATAAGAAAACAGATGCAAGATAGATGATGTGAGATCATCATTACCAAATATTTTTTTATATTTGGCTTCATGCACAAGCGATTTTTGGTTGATATCACACTGTAATCATCGGAGAGTGAGTTGAATAAAGTCCAACTGTTCAACACCCTGTGTACAAACGACAGCAGTGCATTTCGTAATCATATTACCTTGGAGACAAAATACTTTAATGTGGGAGTTCCCACAGGCAGGATGTGCGTATGAATAGCACTGCATGCTTCAACTCCGTGGCCCCCGCATGCCCACGGAGAAAGATAGCGACATCTGGCCTCAGGTCTAGCAGGAGGACGTGCGCGTGATCACTCCGTGGCACATGCATGGCAAGCAATGACTATCGCCTCCTTGGCTCTTGTTTCCTTATGGAACAGAAAGATATATAAATGTAATACGTTTATAACTAAAGTAGGCAGTCCAGCATTCAGAGCTCCGGCCTTGGCCTTGATCTAGATTGCAAGGCCGCTTACGCATTTACGCATAGCAAGAAGCTTGCAAACTGGTAGGCGATCTTTTTCAAGTCTTCTTCGTAACCTCGATCAGTTTGCAAAATCGGCACAGACACCTCCTGGCCCGATGATTTGATGAAGGTGGCAAACCCACCGAGGAAAATAGCTGTGGGAAATGATGCTTTTGTTCGTAAAATCGCACTCGTTCGCATTCAATTGTTGAGCCTTGTATAGCGCGTGCTGTGTCTGCCCATAGCGGGCAAAAATGCTTTAGGCTAAAGTGAGCGGAAAGCACTCACAAACATCCGAGTCAGCACACGGCATAAAAGGCTCGAGGTTTAAATATTCACATGCTCTTCTGAAAGGCGCATTGAAATATCTCACACATAATGTTATTATAACGTTATTAATCAAGCATACTGGTTATCCTGGTTGTCGTGGTGGTTATCCTGGCATGTGATACTTCACTTAGCAGGACAGCATTTTTCCGCCATGATAAGAAAGGAACTGCGCCCTGACAGAGGAAAGACGGAGAAGATCTGAACAAACGTTTTCAGCCGTAACAATAGGCTTCTTTTGTGCGAATGGAACCGTCATTTTTTTCGCCCTGCGTTGCACGGAGAGAAATGGATGCTGCAACCAACGTGGATGTCCTAATAGGCGCTTCTGGAAGATGCCAATCGTCCCACAAAATCCTGCGGAAAGATTTCATCCCAAAGACTCGCGGATCTAACCTCAAAACCTTATTGTACGAAAATGTGTAAGCAAGAGATCAGCTGATCCGGATTCAGAGTGCAATGCATTTTTAATTATTCACTGCTCTTGTGTGCAGCATGTAAGCGATTTCTTTGAAAGAAGTGCTATAAGGTGCAACCAAGTTAGCCAATTTCAATGGTTTTCAAAGGTCAGGTACTGAATTCGTACAAAAACTAAAGATCAGTAGATTTCATTGGCATCACTGTTTCATGATGTTATTTGCATAGTGTCAAGGCACGGGGATCTGGTGAAATACCAAACAATGTAAACGCCATGGGCTCTGTTTACTTTCCCAACTACTTGCGCCCCGTGGCACTCATTTGCATCCCTCGACAAACTCCCTGGTGTGGATGCGGTCTACCCAATGGCCAGCGATACGATGTACAGTGCTTTCCATGGCGGCAAGGTGGGGTTTGCCTGCAAAAAAAGTGCACAGGCGGGCGAAGCCTTTGTGTGAGAGTGTATAGGATCGTTGAATGCCTCTGATGCGGATGTCTTGCCAGTGGAGCGGACCGGTAGATAAACCCGATGGTTACTGTTGATTGATGCTCCCTCGTCATCCGCAGCTGGCTTTCGTGAGTCCGCGCTACCGCTAGTTCAAAAACTTTCGGCCTTTCAGTGCTAAATTTTTTAAAACATTGGCATATCTGTTTCGGGTTTCCTCCATTTGGCGGGCTCTAAACTAATAATTTATACCGGTTTCAGGTAACAAACAAAAAATGTATCTCCGTGGCGGGATGCGTTTATCCAATGGGCTGGCTGTGATGGCAGCAAAGCCGTGGATGTTCTTTGCCGCAAAAGACTCCTCATCGGACATGACCCGTAAAATGTGCCGCGCATCATCCGACTTCGTCAATTCATCCGCGTCCTGTCACCGTCCGAGTTACCCATGACAAGCAGCTCAGTGATCGTCCCAGATCAGCGTTTCAGTGATACGGGCTTCCATTTTGGCAACATTAAAAATCACAGATTTTGCACTTTTAAATACGACAGAATTCCAAATAACATGGGGTAGACAGAAGCTGCCATACATCACGATAAAATTTTCGTTTTGCTCATTGGGCATTTGGGCATTCACTTAAAGGGGGATACCATACAACAGGGAAGCTCAAAATAAAACTGCCGCGATACGTTCGTTGTTGAAGAAAGGAGCAAATCGAGTTTTTATATTAAAATACTGGCTTGGTATCCTCCAAAGAAGTCTGTTTCATCAACCTAATGGTATTTTCCACTGCACCGTGGGCGGCGATGAACGGGTGGTAGGAAGTGGAGGCTTCCAAATCGACAGGGATAAACGTCGTAGCGGCAATATCCGTCTGCTAAAGTGGAATGAAATCGCTTTCTTCTGGAACCGCCGTAAGGATTTGGCATACAGTTCTGCTACCTGGCTCCTGTAGTGCACCTCTCTACAATATATATCACTACTGCATAAGTACTAGCAAATATCTAACAACTCAGCAACTCGCAAAACTGAAAACGCTCCCAATCTTTATTGCTCTTCTTGGAGCATATTTATACCACGGGCTGATCGAATGACCCACATTTGATCAGCCATCCACGAACGTACAACAACAACATGACTCATACCGTACCAGCCAACAATCAATACGATTCACAAAAGTCATTCACCACACAAGTCATTCACCGCATCATAACACTCACTGTATGTGGGAGAATCCCACACTCCCTCAGGAGTTGTATTTCCGTAACGCCAAAGCACCTTTTCTTGCATCGTAAGACATAAAATATGGCATTCATCCAGCTGGAGTGTGAAATCCCCTTAAGGTTTTCAAATTCAATCCGAGGTTCGACAATATAACTACTGTTCGAAGCTTCGTTTTTATACCGGAAAACGTTCGCATAACCCGATTGGTTAAAAAGGCCACAATCTCTTAGCTCTTTGTGCGGCTTGTTTGTGTTCGGGCCGGCATAAATTGCACGCATTCATGGACGTTTACCGGCTGGTAAATTTCTATGTGACTTGTCCCAACAAGATAAGCCTTTAACTTTTGGATTAAACCTGTCATAACACGATTCAAGCAAAAATTCGTCAACAAGAAACAAAGATCCATCATCACCCAGGACGTTCGTTGTGAGAACTCCAGATCAGCAAAATTCCAGATACCAGTAAGCACAATTTGAATTTAACGTTGTCGCTAAAGCTCACTGCGAGACCGGACGTGTGGTACTTCCGCGTAGCTGGATGTGCCGTAATTTTTGGCCACTGGATCTACGGAAGAAAAAGGGAAAAAGTCGAGTTTCTCATTGTTGCTGGTATCCTTAATTGCGCAAGACAATGGAATAAAACTTGTCTTTAAAGAATTCCCTGATTTTTCCTGTAGAAGTGAACGGTTACGGCCTTATTGATAGTTTCATTTTCGCCGCACCTGAATTTCAAATCGCTTCTTTACGCAGCTTCTCGCGTCGGCAGCGTATCTCGGGATAACACTCCGAGGAAAATTTTCTGTAGACAGCTATCGTGCTGCACGATATCTAGAAGCTTGATATTATTCATATTTAAGCACGTTTGTACGGGCAGTAAACGTTCCGTCGTGCGTCGATCTCCACGAGGGCGTTCTTGTTGAAATAGACCAATACGGAAAGAGTGGCAGTCGTTTGAGCCGAAAACGATAAAGACAGTCCAAGAACACATTTTTTCGTTGGATTTATGAACGAATGGTCTCCGATATCCGGTTCTTGTTTAAAACCGAAAATTGCATAACCTCTGGCCCATTCTTTTTCATCGAATGCCAATGTTGAGTTTTTGTAAATCATACCAGTTGTCTCCAACAGACTCAGGTACCCGTAGCGCGTATTTGTTGCTGAAACCTCTAAGACTTTCCCAGGAAACGGTTTGGAATTGGCATAAGTGATAACCTGGCTCAGTTCATAGGGCTGAAAATTATAGGGGTTGCGAGTTAAGTTTCCACCAACCGCCTCCGACAAAACTAGAGCAACGAAAAGTTGCTTTGGAATAAATCCTCGAAATAAGTCGTCACGAGACCAGTGACTACTTTCAGATGGAATGGTCATCTCGAGCAAATGAGAACAAAAAAATTGTGCGACCAGTTTAACGATTGATCGATCTGGGATTTTACGCTGTTTACTAGCCCTATCCACTACAGGCTTCTCAGATTCGTAAGCAGTCAGGAGTCATCTAAGACGTTGCTGCGATGATCTGCGTCGCGAATGTTGTCGGAGAAGAAGTCGGTACCCACACCAATGCTCTCCGGCGACACTTCGAGCCAGTGGAAGAGCCCAGTCCTGATAAACTCACGGTATCGTGGAGATAAATTGTCGGTATCGACTTCCGGCAGGTGAGGGTGAGCAGGCAACGCGTTTGGCGTGTTCACATCATACGAATGGACAAGTGGTAAATGTTGCGTCAAACATAAGGAAGTTAGAGTAGGAACGCTATTGGACAGGCGCCATGCATATTGTACCAAACAATAAAGGTCTAGAAAACGTTGCCTGCACTCGTATGACGCGACTTTTGCAATTTTCCCATAAGTAGGGGCTCCAGTTAGCCAATTACACATCATTAAGTTACACTAATGATCGGAACGAGAACTTGGTGCCAGTCAGATGTTGCTTGTCGCTGACAATATTCGAAACTTTCTTTGCTTTCTTTAGTTTGGCAATGAAGATGACCTAATCGATCTGAAAGTTTCGGAACTGGACGGAATCGTGATTCAGCTAAAAGCGCCGTTCGGTACTTTCTGAACACAAGACCGCCGTTATTACACGTAGTTACGAGAAAGGAGAAATGCAGCAAAACTGAAAGAAATACAGAGAAAAAAGAAATGTCTGTGACACAGAGTGAAACCTGTGTGTAATTTCTGCCACTAAAGATCTTAAGATTTTCCGGGTTATAAGGCAAAATGCTACAGTAAAAGTAGACTGCGTCCCAAAAGCTAAAATTTATAAGAACTGTAACAACTTTTCGCACAGTACGATTTGCGTGAATACTGACCTATTCAAGCAAAGTTTGTTGAGCGAGCGCAAACCCGTTTTTTTAGATTTTGTCAGGCACAAGCACATTAACTTCCCTTGTCAGGAAATCTTTCAAGTAATTCTGCTTTGCTTCTTCGCTGTGGATCTCAGTCGGCCATCCGCTGGCTTCGGTTTAAGGATTTATTAAATGCATGATATAATTTGCAAGTAAACCCTTGTCGGAATTTGGAAAATGTCAAACTTTATGTACGGCAATAAAGCGGTACCCGGTTTAGTTCCACGTCGGTCCACACCCCAATTGATGCGCGGTCCTGGTCTGAGTGTTGACAGAATTCAATGTCTTGATATTCCGTGCACACTCGACGCAAGGGTAGCGTACGGCAGCACCGGTAGCCAAAAGTTTTACGCGGCAGCACTGTGGCCTTAACTAATCCAAAATAATTACTTAGTTGATCGAAATCTCCTTTCACTTGACGCATGGGGCTATTGGATAATTTTTCCGCCAGTTCACAAACAGATATGACATCGCGAAACCGGGGTACTCAGATATGGTCGCAAAACCATGCTTCGCCTTCTCTACAATTATAAAACAGACGGGTTCCGTTTGTTCGTTCACCATATAATGCATCCGTGGTGTTAAAGTGTAAAAGATTGGCCAATGTGTAGCTAAATGTTCAAGATCAGAACCCTGCGCCAGGTTTCTGTCACATCGCTTTCACACAAAATTACAATGCTGTACCCAACTTGTGATAGTGTTGTCCTCGCGTTTCGACCTTTTGTATGGTGAAGATGTTGCGTTGTGTAATGGGAAACAGGAATCAGGTAACTGGGTTTCGTTGTTGCAGGATTCCTGCGCTAGAAGTCTACGGAGGACTAAAATTGTCTCTGTTTTCTGGCACAAGCTATCCATGTAAAATGTTCCGAATGTAACTTCCCGTTCCAAATGAGTGTTTCCCCCAATATACGATAACCACCGCCCTTTTTTAAAAAACTGCGCACGTTAGGACGGCGTTTTAACGACCGCCAGTTGTTTCTTTCAACTGTCGAGAGCGCCAAAAGAAATGGCAAACGCCAGCAATTGTCAAGGCGGACAAATTCCGATACATATATTCATAAAGAGCAAATCAAATTTCTGCGCACAACAGTGCAGAGTTTGACGTGCTGACGGCAGTAAATGATAGAATTTTCAATAAAGTTGTATTTACCCTTTTTATTCGCGATAACACCTGCCGCGTTATCCGAGGCCGTTCGGTTTTCAGTCTATGGTTGTTGCACATCGATTGGATGCGCGGGAGAAATACTAGATACAAAGCAAGGATGTGTGATTCATTATCTTAGTCTAGTATTTCTTATTTTCAATGAAATAAAAAACCGCTGCAAGGTCCTCCAAAACTAATACTCTGAGATCCACTTAAAGGCGTTTTTTGGTTGCGCACGGATTTTCCGGTGATAATGGTTCCTATTTCTTACCCCATTAGGATCTTTATACATCTTCCGACCAACACTTTTTGACCTAAACAAGAAAAGATAATCACAAAAGAACGGATTAGCTATGATCCCTAAAAGAAACTTTGTAACGTCCTTTGTCGCTTCGAACTCGCAAATGGATTCCGTGTAACGCTTCGGCTTGCAGAAAGGCTTTTAGCAAGTGGTGGAAGAGTTCTTGGCTGTGCGCTGAATGGCAGTTGAAAATCCGCAAGTATCGAAACGCTATCGAAATGGACGTTTATCTACTCCGGAGGCGTGACGACGTTTTTCGTGAACTAAGCCAACAAATAACTGGCCGGGAGCTTTAAATGCGACGTTGATTCCAAAATCACGGGAAAATAGGAGAAAGGTGCCGATTTCAAAAACCAAATAATATTAAACCTTGGACCCGAATCAGGATTCGGACGGAGAAACGGGGTCTGTCTGACTTACGTCAGTGTAAAATATAATGCAACGGTTCTGCACTCAGCTAACCTGAAGAAAGAAATTTCTATCATGATGTCCGTCAGTGGCCTTCATTTAGCATAAATGAAAAATCGCTATTAAAGAATGTTGCTCTTCGCTGCACAGGAAGGAATAATAAAGAAGAACCTGGCAGAGAATGCTTTGTTACAGAATTTCTGTAGGAACTAGGCTACGCATACGGGTATGGGACACGCCTGTATTGAAAATACGGCCGACGGAAGAAATAACGTCTGAAGTTACCGGACTACAAAAGTCCAATCCATAGTTTGGCTTTTGTAGTCGCTTCGCTTTCATTGCACCCTAAAGTATCGCTGCGCTTTCACTGCACTTACACTCAACCAGGTAATAGCAAAGGGTTGTGGATAATCATGTTTTCCTTGGCAAGTGTCGGGCTGATCATGGACAAAAGCATAATCTGGTACAACGCATTTCACTTCTGCTTTCAGTGTCTTGTATCCAATACCTTGTGTGCAACGAACAATCGAACAGTCGCTACGGTAACACTATCGTATCTGCTGCTTATTGCGGAAAGTAACACCGCTTTAGAGGAAAGAGATGGAACTCTATGGATTGGAAGTAAACCAGAAATGGAATTTCTGTTACAAGGAATGAGGTGAATGAACAAGGTACTTGGACCGGATTTCGGGGATAATATTTTGAGCATCCACAACCGTCCGCTTGTTTCTAAAATCGCCATGTGCGTCTAAATCTATCTCATACCAATGATGTTTGCTTTCTCAGCACTCATCAAATCTTGTTTTTCTTTTTAGCTCACTTCTATTTCCTTCCGGTAAGCACTACCACTACCTCCGACCACCCACTATCGAGACGCGCAAAACAGGCTTCGTTATTCAGTGGATCATTCTCGTTTCTGATATAATGACAGGATGGCTAACGGAAGCATTTTTCTACTCCGTTTCGATCCCCGAAATGTGCCTTCCAGCAAACGCATCTCGACTTCCTGCGTCATGCGGTCAATTCTAATCAAAGCGCAACGATATTTAGAAAGTGGAAATACCTATTCAGCCATTGCATGGCCGCTAACAATGAATGCTCGATGCATGTCTATTGACTTCATGCTGATGCATGCCTAAGTCAGCGACAAAAGTAGCGTCACACGAGGGCAGGCAACGTTTTCTTGACCTTTATTGTTTGGTACAATATGCATGGCGTCGGTCCAATAGCGTTCTTACTCTAACTTCATTATGCCCGACGCAACAATAACCACTTGTCCACTTGTATCTTGTGGACACGGCGAACGCGTTCCTTGCCCATCGTGACCTGCCGGAAGCCGATACTGACAAATTTCCACCCGATACCGTGAGCTTATCGGGACTGGACTCATCAACTGGCTCGAAGTGTCGCCGGAGAGCTTCGATGTGGGTACCGGCTTCTTCTCCGACAACGTTTACGACACAAAACATCGCAGCAACGTCTCAGAAGACTCGTGACCGTGTTATAAATCTGAGAAGCCTGTAGTGGATAGGGCTAGTGAACAGCGTATAATCCCAGATCGATCAATCGTAAAACTGGTCGCACAATTTTTTAATGAAGCCAACGCTTTTTTTGTGCATCGGATCCAGTTGAAATCAGGGAGCATGCTTTAGTGCTCTCTTCGTTGGTCATTTTAAAGCACGTCCATCGGATCTTGCCGTAGTTAACAGGTATATCTAAAATTTGCGAGCAATGTTTCCAGTATCCAAAGCCCTCCACAGACCACAGTTGTAACAGACTGCTGCACTGGGACACGCACTCCGATAAAGTTTTAAAAATTGTATCACGTGTGTTCAATTTGTTTGCCATTGCTCAGAACAGTGTTCAGAAAAATTATTTTCGATGCGCCGGTTACGACTTACGGTCTTGATTGCAAAAGCCGTCCGTAAACATAAAATGGTCTACCTTAGAGATGGGTTGAGTGCAGCTGGCCTCTAAAGGGCTTCTTCAAATTTAAACGAGCACGGACGCATCACCTTGCTACAAGGTCAAGTGCTGTACTGCGTATTGCTTCCTAGAACATCTGCAAAAAGCGATGCGCTTGAAAGTGTTTTCAATTGCGGATGCAGCGTGAGTTTCTTTTTGTTGCTTGCAGTTTCAGTAGCGCAGCGTGTCCGGTGTCGCACATGAAAAGTTTTCCTTTGCTTATTATTGCTGGCGATTTTGTACTTTTTAAATCAGCCGGTCCGGCAGCTGCATGAGAGATTGACCTTTTCATTGTACGTTTCGCCCTCACAAACTTGTGTTTATCATGTGCTAAATTCAGTTGTCTGAAATAATTTTTAAAATGTCTGAATAGCTCTCGCCGATGGACTAAGAGGCCTGGTGCCCTAATTTCATGATAGCGTTGCATCTTTTAACGCCTAGTCTGACATTGTTGATCAAACTTTTGCGTGAAGTTGACGTGATCCCTGTAATACGGTAACGATACATAGATCTTGATACGCAGAAGGAGCTCCCCCTGCCGCGTTACGAGGACATCTCGCTACCACCGCACGATACGGACTCTGAGCCCTGTATGTGTCGAAAGCAAGAAAGAATTAATATGGAAAAAAATGTGGTAACCTTTAGAACTTTCCGTTTAGACTTTCGACGGAACGACGTGTTGTTTCCGTCATGTTCGGAATGGATGGAACAAATAAGCGGTCATCGTATTGAGAAATTGTAGCGGCCAAGCAAATACCATGCACTAGCTGACAAAGTGCTTGGCACTCTTCAGGTTGCAAAGACATAAATGTTTTGCAGCAATATATCGAATTGAGGAATTCGGCACAATCCCGGACGCTGTCTGTCTATTTTGATGTACGGCGCGTTTTAGGTCTTGGATGGACAAGTGCCTCATGTCTTGTATGAAAATTTAATGGATCGTGTAATGGCTGTGTACGTTTTGTTAACGGATTACCAACTGCATCACGGAAATTTGCAAGAACATTTCGAAATGGTGCTACAACTTGTGGAAAAGTTTTCTGGGCTATTCGAAGAATTGTACGGAAAACGCAAAAAGTTTTACACTGTGCACCAACTAATTCATTTCGCACAAGCGCTGAGAAACTGGGGTGGTGCCTACCAATGGTCAACTTTCTATGCCGACGATATCTAAGACCGTTCACGTTTCCAGACTAAAACCGTACCGTTTCCGGGATGTGGACGCCGTTCTCGGAGATGAGCGTCCGGCTAAGCTTCTTCAGTGTGTTGAGAAAGAAGAAGTGGAGGAAGTAGATGAGGATTTGGCGCCTCCGCCGGTCGTGCCGATATGGCAACTTCCGCTGGCGATTTGGCGTTGGCCAAAGAAGAAGAGGAACGGTTGGCTGCAGTGCAGTTAGAACAAAATCAGGCAGAACCAGCAAACCAGTCGCCAAATATGGTGTAGAGCCAGATAAGAAACGCAGAAACAAGAAAGGAACAGTACCGCAGGTAGAAAGCTTACCTGTACAGACCAGAAATGGCGAACTGAATGTATCCTAGCCAGTAACACCACTTGCGAATGGCGGCGTAAATCCATCCTGTTCAATGATGGATGCGTAGTTGCAGTATTCCGATAACTGTCTGGATACTTGGGCGTTCTGGCGCTGCAGACAAAAGGAATGCCAGGACACTCGGTTCTGGAGGGATGTGTTGTGCGGTAAAATCAAGGACGGTATGGAACAGTTTGTGGCAAAGTACAGGCCATACTTCACCATACACAATGGCTGCGTCGCCTACCTTGGTGATCACGCAAGAATCCGCAATAACAAAACCGTGGGCATTAGTCCCAGATAAATGGCGGCCAGCCGTAGTGGAATCGTGCATCGAAGATGTAGCCATGGTGAAACAGCTGGGATCTCTCCAGAATACTATCTGGATAAAATCTGCAGACTGTATTGGCCGCAGATGGCCCAAGATCTCAGGCAGTATGCGGATTGCTGTGCGGATTGTAAATCTCACACAATTCGAAAAACATAGACGAATCCGGATGAAAAAACATTGAGCAAGATAGAAAGCACAATATTGTTTAATTGTTAAGTGTTTGAAGTTACAATTTTGAAATTTGAATTGCGAAACTTTGAAACTGTCGAAATTTTGTAACGTTAACGTTACGGTAATTAGCCACGAAAACGAGTGGAGCTGATTGGCTGAAAATGAGTGGCGTTCATTGGCCAAGACGAGTGAAAACGAGCGGCGTTGATTCGTCGAAACGAGCGGAGCTTATTGGTTGATTAAATTAACGGTAAAATTACCGCGTAAATGTCCAGAGTGTGAAGAAAACTCAGTGAAGTCTGGAAACTACAAATTTATTTCGACGACTTCCATTTTTTTTGAGTTTTTACTGTTGTTACGAACTCTTTGTGTGGGACGAGGAAATTCGTGAGTGAGTGCCTGACAAAATGGCAGATGGCCAGGGATTGTTCCCCGATCCGAATATGAAGGATTCTGTGGAGGATGTGAACGGCGAACCTGTCAGTGAAGACGAGAGTTTTGAGTATGTAGGCCCAGTAGCGCCTGGCCCTGACGATGAAGATCCAAGCAGTGAAGAAGATACGGACATCGACATTCCAGATGATGTGACAGACTATGCGCGAGCGCAAGGGACAATCGGATTCCCTTTGATGTTCTCCGTACAGGCATCCACATGGATTGTGCGCCTATCCATGCAGACACGCGGTTGTTTTTGGACGGTAAACTATTTCAAAAAGGTTTACGAATGACATGTCGGAAATTGAATTATTTTGTGCATCGCCTTAATCAGAACGAGCAGTCTTATTCAAGAATGATGGACTTCCTTTACAACGATCCAGAAGCAAACGATATTGGCCAGATCATTTATGATCTGCGCGCAATGGGAGTTACGGTGGTATCCTATTCTGGCACCGTAATTGGCATGTCTCGTAATGTGGATCGCTGGAACGCAGCAAACGAACTGTCTGAAGACAAAGAGGAAGATAAGGATGAACAGCGAGTTGATGAGGGTAATGACTGGCTTTACTGGGATGAATAAAAACAGTGAAGATTTGTTCATTAGGTTTCTTTTGTGGGCGACGTTGTTGATGCTGTATAAATGTTAGTATTTTTGTGACGAAGGATGTACAGCTGCGTACAATGTTTTATTTAATTCTATGGGCAATGGATGCCTTCGTGTTCTGTGGAAATCAGATCTCCCAGCACATTTTGAAATTCTGAATCTGTTTCAATACGTATCTCATGAAATGGAATGAGGATAAATTAAATAAAAGCTAAAATCATGGTTATATCACACCGGAAGTGAATGAAATTGGCGTATTATTCAACCGCCCTCATTCGTAGTTCAATTCAGATTGCAAGGGGCAGTAAACAAACAAGCATGAACAGGCTCTCAGTGCTGTGACAGTAGAGAACAGTAGAGTGTGGAAATCTAAATTTATAAACGAGTAAAGTGTGGACATTTGCACAGAATGTGCCTACAAATTTTGATGCTCAAATGTTCAAATTATAATTTATAAATTTATCAGTATTAGGAAGCCCGAATATGTGCCACGACGAGTAGTGCGGGAAGAACAGCGATTGTGGAGGGAACAGCACCTAGCCGAGTACGTTGCGCAGCAGCAAGCTGAAAAGATCGCCGAACAGCAGCGTCACGAGAAGGATGCCAAGAAAATCGAGCGCATCATGGCTCGAGGCAAGCACTTCTCTGAGAAGAAGTTTCGAGAGGGAATGCGATGGATCAAGGAGAAAGAGGCACGCGAAGCCTTGGAGAACGGGCAAGCAGAAAGCCGTTCAGAACCTGGCCTGGCGTATTATCAACAGATGCTGCAAAAGCAAAAACAGGAGTATGTGCAGCAAGTGGATGAAATAGCTCAGAATATGCGGCAGTTACAAGTCTCAGTAGCTGCGGATTTGCAGAAAGACCTCCGTTGTGGCCGGAGATAAAGCCACCGGGCATTCCATGTTCTGACTGGAAGCCGTTCCAGGATGCGCAGGGGGCTTGGAAGGAGGACGAAGAGAAAGAGCGTCAGAAGCTCTTGCAGACACAGACAAAGAGACAGCGGAAGTAGTGTTGCCGCAGCAGCTACGGTGCTGATGGCTTGGAAAAATGCGCAAAACACAGCAAATAATTAGGCTAAGAAACGGATGGAGCGCAGCCTCAAACTTCCACGCACCATTGAGGGCATTCGCTTGCAAAGGGACAGTCGGCGATTTCGCTCCGCACGTTTATGCAAGTTGTAAGACATGGCGAAACTGATTCGCCAGGAGGTCCGTATGCGTGAAGGACGTCCTCCGAAATAAGGAGTTCCAGACATAACAGCAGTTATTTTAGTTTGATGATGAAATGGGCTTTCTTTTGCTGAAATTTATACCCTTTGTACGTGGTGCTGCCTATAATTGTAGCACAATAATTTTGAATGGCAATTTTGCACTCTATAGTTTTTTTGCAGCCAAGTTGTTAGAAGTGTAAAATTTAAAAGGACAGAAGTGCCCGTGCTGAAGCGAATGCTCTGGCTGTTTTAAATGTTCCTAAATTAAATGAAGAACAAAACTGCGTAAAGCGGGTGTGCGCATAAAATAATTATAAATGAGGTTTTAATGATAAATAACCTCCAGAAATAATCGGAAGCAAAATTTAGTAATAAGGCGACTAACAAGCACCGGAAGGATGACACATTTGTGCAAAACGAAAGTGTTCCTTCAAGACGCCACCGCGGCCGGAGTTCAAATAATGAAATTTTCATTAATGGCTTAAAAGGTCGTAAAAATTCCCGCGTTCGATTGAGTCATAAGGGGGAATGATTTTCCAACGGGTTCCTGGGAAAACATGAATTCCATGGAGACTTCCGGTCCCGCTAAATGATTAAGTATGTATACCCAGTCGGAACCGTGGCTACGTCCAGCCAGACAGCTGGCTTGACGCACTATATGCCTAAAATCACGAGACGGTCTGATTAACAAAATGGCAAACTTCCAAAAGCTACTGGAAGCGCAGATAGAATTCTGGAAGACAGCAGGTGTATTGCAGTGAGTTGAGAATACACAACAGGTCAGCGGTCATGTGCAGCGCCATAAGCGAAGCAGTGATGATGGAGACCCAGAAGGTGGGTCAGCAGCAAGGAAAAGTTCATCCCTTCATGGCCGTACAGTAACAACTAAATCGGGCCAGTACCTCGGGTGGGGGCCCTCGTTGAAGAAGGACTTCCGGTGAAGCAGTTTGGTAGTGCATTGTGTATCTGCTGTACCGTGCGGTTGCACTGTGACTCATTACACTGAATGTATCCCATTTGGAGATAACTGCAGAAACTTTCAGAACCAAACCAGGTAGTCAGGGTTGGTTCCTAAAATTATAAAATGATATCTTCTAAATAATTTATAACTTCCGGAGCTTAGCGGAAGTAGATTTCAAAAGTGTGGGGACTTCCGAGTGGTCAAAAGTGTGATATACAGCATTCTACTGTAGCACGGGTACATACAACATCAGCACGTGCGCTGGGTGCAGGTGTTGGATCTTTGTCCACCGGAAGTGTGGTGGAAAGTGCTTTAAACAGTCCTTTTTACAATGCAGTACTTTGAAAAATGATTAGGACAGTGGTTTATTCAGGAAACATGATTCCGTTTATAACTTCCGGAGGTTTAGCTGGGGCAGCACTCCGACAGCGGTATTCTGACTAGCATGCGCATTTCCCTGCGGCAGAATATTTAGCTGCGCATGAACATTCCCTTGCTGGAGATTCGGCTGGCCATCTCCATTAATATTTTCGTTGTGGATAAGTCCTTGGGGTATGTGTCCGTCAGCCAATTATGCCATCATAAATAGCGCACATATGCAGGTATGGATCCTCCGCGAGAAACTTGCACATAAAGTATCGCAGTATATCGTAGCGGATTTGAACGATATGTACGTGAAAACAAGTATCGCGCAGCGGATGGGAAGGTTTTCACAGTGTTCAAACTCTCATCCCCGATTTCGCTCGGCCTGAGGATCTAGAAAAGTTGAGGAAAATACACAAAGCTTGCACATTTAAAGTTTCTGTCAACGTAACGCAATTCCTGACTTTGATACCTAATTGATTTTATATTTTAGCATCCACTGCTATATATAGCTACTGCATGACCACCAGAGCCACGCAATTATCATATAATTATAGTGCCAGATCGGGATCAAATTAGGGTAACATTCATTACAGCCCCGAGGAAGTTATAATTAAATCACAACGTACACGTACGTTCACATCACATACCAGGTTCCTAGAACTCATCCTAGCCGTGGACTGCGTGGGCAATTCATGTTTAAAAGGAGGATCCAATAAACCATCTAAAGGTTCCTAGAACTCTTCCTGACTGTGGACTGCATTGGGAATGTTAAAAAGGAGGATCTAATTAACCATCTAAATAATATAATCATTCGATGCATCCAAAACGTTCGCGACCGTAAAGTGCATGGAATTAACGAAATCTCTCACAGATATTTAATTTCACATCTTTAACATGGAAGCAATTAAGCGCGGGTACGATGAGATCGACAAAATATGGAAATCGTATGTTTACATGCACTTAAGCTGCATATGCGACTCTAAAATTACCAATTAAATCCAGGTCTCGAACGCGCTTATAGATCCAGCTTGCATGGTCTCGAAATCCAGGTCTCGAATGACATAATATGTGCCGTAATTATCAGCCACAACTTACAGTTACAAATCAATGGATCGGCGCACATTTAAATTTCGATTACGTGCGTACAATTCGCAAAATCATGCAGTAATTATATTATATTAAGTAGAAACGTACTACCGCGCAATATAATGCGCGTGGTGCAGCTATATAATTAATTAATAAGAGTTATTATAAATGTCTACCTGGCCGTTCTTGAGGCAATTTTAAAAAAGGATCGCTGCGCAGCGCGATAATATGACCATATACTACGTATCACTATAGTATAGTACGGACATACTGTGCGTACGGTCATATACGTACGTTAATTATAATCCAAGCAGTTCTCGCGTTTAATTAATTAAAAAGCCGTAGATATATGTAATATATGCAGTGATTCAACTGCAAACTATAATCGTCGAAATTATGGGCGTCGATATGAATACACGCATTAATTAATTCGTCATATATTGGTGAGACTGCATGGATGATCGTTGAACCGTGAAGTGATAATGGACTTCGAAAGGGCTTGTTCGCTTTCGGCCATATTGTGGCCGAAAGCGATGTTGAAGATCGCATTGGTTTCTAGAAGCTGCATATTGTAGTGTGTTTCTAGTTTCTAGGAGCCAGAAAAATTCTTATATATGTACGCTGTGGTATTGTGAATGGAATCGATGAACCTGGATCATGAGGAGCTTCGTTCAGTCATCGAGCCTAGGGCCAGTGCCCGTCGGGAAATAGTTCCTCGTACCCACTTTCGAAGGGACCAGATCCTGCTTTTGGAGAAATTTTTTAAGATATTCTTATATCGTGACGTAAATCAGCGTCGGGCCATAGCCGAAAAACTTGGTGTGCGAGGTACTGAGGCGGAAAAGCGAGTTTACATTTGGTTCAAAAATTATCGCTCCAAAAACCTTCCGGAAGAAAAAGCTGCCAGCCTTCCACAGCAGCTTCGGGGATCTTTCCCATTAGCCACTCACAAAGGGCTGGATGCTTCTGCCACTCCTGCACAGCTGCAGCCCTCAAGTTAGTATGCAACTACGCATATCATGCAGTCCTTTTGTGTCCTGTTGAACGCTGCACCACATATTGATCTCGCAGCAGTTGTCATATTTGATTTCGCAGATTAAGCAGGCATCAACACCTAATTTACAAGCACCCGTGTGAATCTCAATGGGAGCTTCGGCGTCATAATGTGCTAAAATTGGTGCGTTAATTAGAGCATTTTTTAGCACATTAAATGCGAGATCTTGCTCGTTTGTCCAAATGAATGGAACTGACTTCCTTGTGAGTCTGGTTAGCGGCTCGGCCGCAACCGCAAAATGTTGCACAAAACGCCGGAAATATAAGCACAGGCCAATAAATCCTTTAATGTCAGTAACCGATTTAGGTTTTTCATACAGCAGAACTGCTGTGATTTTGCTCGGGTCATGTTTTATGCCTTTACCGGTGATGACATGGCCTAAGAAATTTACTTCGTCGGTTGCGAATGTGCATTTCGACGGTTTTATCGTTACGCCAGCACAGGATAATTTCTGAAAAATAAGGTCGATATGCTTTGCATGATCGCTGAATGTTTTTGAATAAATTCGCACGACGTCAATATTTACTAAACAAAGTTCTCACCGATAGCTCGACAGTATCTTGTCCATCGGCCTTTGAAATGTAGCGCCTGCATTAGACAGACCAAATGGCATTTTGTTAAATTGATATAGCCCGTCAGGGGTGGTAAATGCTGTCTTTTCTTAACAATCTTTCGCAACCGGCGTCTGCAACTCGCAGAATCGCCTACAGTGCTGGAAATGCGGGGGCGTTCACGCCACAGTGGTTTACCCAAGCAAAAAGCCACAACAAAACGCGACCTTCCCCGCAGCTAGGAGACAGAATAAGGTTATGGTAATTCAGGCAATCCTTGGGGGATCTACCGCTAATCGTCCACCAGTTTCCATCGATACAAATTTTGATCAAGTCAGCGCTTTAAAAGATACAGGTCCTCCTATATCTCGTATTTCCTATGATAAAATTAAGAAATGGGAGATTGAAAGTCAAAGTCAACTACGTGAACTATTCGAAAATATCGACTTTGCAGGAAATTCTTTTTATTTAAATGACATCCTTTTCTTGAAGACAAGCGCATCCAAAAATCAAACATTTTCCTTTAGAGCAGTTGTTTTCGATATGCCTTTCACAACCCATCTAATCAATGGTGTTAAAGACGTTAAAGCTATGTATACTTGGTACACTCTTGGAGAATAAAAAGGAAAAATTGAAACTGGAGATACCAGAAGATCTGCAGATACAATTCCAATCACTTCACCAATTCCCAATTGGACTTTCGTACGGTTGTTCTGGAAGAATATGATAACGATATACAGTTTACGAAGCCGGGATTTCGCCCTTCCCAATAAACCGAATTTGAAGTATTTGGTAACGCCTTGTTGCCGGTTTTGAATGTTTCATTTGCTTACCGGAATGAGATCCCTTCTGATTTGGTTGTGAAGGACGCCATGCGCGTGCACCTTATAAGGCTTATTAAGAAATCAAAATATCTTTGCGCATCAAATGCGAAAGATTTCTACAAACACAAATCGAATATGCGCATCGCCAAGAATTTGTTGAATGCCTGATATCTGACTGAATTCAGGAAAAATAATGCCCATAAGGCGCCTGCGGTTGTTAAATGCGTGGCTAAACTTGGAAGTATTAAGAAAAAAATGTTGAAAAATGTTAAAGGTTGTTACGTAGAGTCACGCTGTGAACGTTCCGTTTATCCACATAGTTATACAATATCGATTTCAAGGCGTTCGCCATTCAGTAGCAGTGCTCTTGGTGACACGGATTTGAAAGCGACCGATCTCATGAACGCATCAGTAGCCTGGTGGCGCAGACGCAGTAACGCATACAGTAAAGCGCGATACATGTGGGCACTGTCCACGTTAAAATTGTTTAAATTCATTTAGCGTTCAGCACGTTTCTTAAATTTTATTTTCAACTGTCCGGACGGTGTCTGATGTGTACGGTAAGACGCCATACTGTGTGCAGAATCGCACTATTACGGACGATTTCGATACAACTCAAATAACGGGATAAAGGAGGACGCCGCAATGTTTTTCCATGGCACGCCTTTTATAATAAATAAACTTTGAAAAAATGGACGCCAAAAATTGTCTTACACTTATGTAATCACAAAACTCGCGCAATCAAGCACTTTTCTTTAATTAAGAACAGCCAAATTTCTGACTGGTCATCGGCCTGCTGACATTTACACTTGCACCTGGCGTATTTCCCAACGAAAACCATCGACCAATATCTCAAACGAATGAGGAAAAAACTTCAAGAATTTTGATACCAAACAAGGTTTTCTTTATAAGATCTAGGAGATAATCTGGGCATCTAAAAGTTCTCGTAGACATAGCATGGGATTTGCATCCGCGATTTGGTTTCAGTGTTCACACAGAAATCGTGTGCTTTGTCTACGAAAAACTAAAATGATTATCTCTTAGATCTCATTGAAGGATGACCCGTATGGTATTGAAATTCTTGAAATTTGTTTGTCTTTCGTTTAAGATATCGCTTGATGGTTTTCGTTGGAAAATGCGCCAGGAATAAGTGTTCGTATTCTTGCGCGCTTTCTATTCGTTGGTCATTTGGTCCTGGCCATTTATTTTTATTGGTCATTCGGTCCCGGACCGAATGTAAGACAATTTAAGTTTCTTACAATGAATGTAAGACAATTTGGCTTCCATTGTACAACGAACATGCGTAACTACTGATATACCACGGCTATTGTTCCCATACCAAGCTACTGATATACCACGGCTATTGTACCCAAACACAGCAGCTATTGTGCTACTGTTCACAAAAGCAACGTCTCTCCTTTAAGGTTTGAGACGTTGACTACTACCGCAATTTGCTGCAGTATCCTTATAATTAATTACTGTGGACAACCTTTGCGGTTATTCCACAACTGAATTTTAATTTCCTCTTGTCTCAGGTCAGTCACCGACTGCCTGGACTGTTTACGTTTTACCAGCCAGCTATCACTGACTGCCGATCAGGCTACCGGTTTGGTTTGCCTTTTGTTCTCCGCTGCTGAAGATTTTATCTAGGCTTGCCACTGACAATGGCTTAAGCCCTGATTTTATCTACAGCCACTGATCGGACTGCTGGCCAGGCACGCTGACTCTGCAGTTTACGCTTTATTTTACCGCGGTCACTGCTTTGCGCAGACAAACCCGGAAATTACCCACAGTTTACGCGGTTTATCTGCCAACACAGTCGACCTTTAAGGTTTCGACTGTGAATTTACTGCTGACTTCGGTCCGATTTTAATTATAATTTATATGGCGAGGAAACTCAGCCAATTATTAGGCGAGGAAGCTCAGCCCGGGGAGGAAGCTCACCCAATAAAAACCCTAGGTCAGATCAGGAACGCTGACCTCCTTCGGCGTACCTGACGGTTCAACGCCTTTCTACGGACCATTCACGCTCTCACACGTAAAAACCATCACAATTCCATCCACAAATTTTACTGTAACATCGGGAAAATCACGAACCATCGGTGGGCGCCATGTCGTGTGAAGAGACTCGGTACGGATTAATGTACGAGAATTACCACTTCCCAGCCACGACTCAATCGGTAGAGCAAACTCTTAAATCAACTGTTACAGTAAATCGGATGGAAACTGATCAGGAACGCGAACTCACAGGAATCCCTAAGCAATTGTACTGAATACTCCTAACTTCCGGTCGTTACACATGAGGGTCCACGAAGCACGAGCATACCGTGATTACCACGCTATAATCCGCATTTAATTATGAACGTCGATAACACAGAAAATGCTTTACTCCGCTAACACACAATCATATGCACAACACAAGAAAGTTAAAAGCAAGTTGCCAGTCTTAAGTGATCAAGACTGATTCCGTTAAACACAGGATGCAAGATCTTATATAGACTTCTAGGAGCACGAGATACATCGCTATCAAGATGAGAACAGGCGGATCACAGATAGCGACAATGAGCAACCGCAATGACGCAGGAGAAGGCGTACCACAGTAATCACAGTTAAATAGATATGTACGTATTACTAGCATCTACACACGTCAACATCATGCGGAACGTCTGTTAAGAAGCGATGGCCGATGGGATCTTTGATTCAGCCTCTGACAACAATGCCGGTTAATTGCCAAAATCTTTAACACCAGAAGTAACGGTTACACAACCACCTCGTTGCCAGAATCTCCAAATTGTAACGGATCCCCGGCTCATCTGCTCAAACCGGTAGCAGGCAGAAGGTGACCCAGAACCTCTTATTGCGAAAATTGACGCTCCGGTATAACCTCTTTTACCGGAGCGTTATGAAATCCTCGCCAATTTTGTTTATTTTGTATTTCTCGGATGATTTCAGGGCGTTGACCAAAACACACGGAAATAGAGGTGAAAAAAAATATATGGAAGTATGAATTCTCGCGCTAATTAGAAGCATGTATCGGCTGTGTTTCTTGAATAAATACTGAATAAATTTAAATACAATCCCTACACCAGCCGTTAAAAATAAATTAAGCGTATTAAGGAGCATTACTTCTCCAGCGGCAAGGACACCCGTACTGCACAGAACGGGCCAGAAAAACTCCGGAGTTCGGCGTACAGTTAGACAGTCTGACAAACCAACTGAAAACCGAAAATTTTACTTGTATAATTAAATATTGCAGTGCACTACACGATGCATTACACGGTATGCACAATAAAAAGCCATGATTGCGAATAATTTAGTTAAGCAGGAGACTACCAAAAGCGCGAGGAACCATATGAAAAGCATACTACGCTGGGCAGCTCTAATCTGACTTACCAACGAGTTCGAGCAATCCAAACCGCTCCAGCGCACGATCGGCGAAACAAAACATCCAAAAAAATATATCCAATTAATTCCGGTCTACTTTGCTGTTTTCGACAATACTAACACAGCAGGATAAAGCCGAATAAATTTGCTGGGACCTTCCGGCCACGGTGAAGGTCACCCGTAGGTTTCAGTTGTAAGTTAATTATGTAGCGTCCCCGGGCGCAAGGAATCACTGCGTACCGTGACCAACAGACAGGCAATGCACAGAGCAGTACAATAAAAAAAATAGGCGAAGATGGACAGTAGAAGTTAGACATTTATAACGTGTTTTCCGCAGTGGGTCTTCGTAGAGTAGATCCAGTTGAGAACCGGGTGATTTTTATAACGGCAAATGAGCCCTGACACCCTCTTGCTCTCTCTTTTAACTGCAGCTACGCTGCAGGAGTACAGCAAATGTGCAAGATGCCGGTATATACCGGACAGACCCACTGCAAAACGATCCAACTGTTCCAAAATCTAAGAGTTTTTTGTAAAGCGCTCATGTTGATAATTAAAGGGCAAGCGAGATTAGAGGTCCATTTAAGGTAAGTTAAAGGTCAGCCACCTGGATGGAAGTGAGCAATAACTGCGGACGATATCGGTATAAATCGAATTTTTACGTACGCACCTCCCCAATCTCCGGCCGCAAGCGGATCGCGGTAGAAGACAGTGGCAGAAATAAATATTAAAGTAGAAATACTACACACGTTGTATAACTGCTCCGACAATTTGTGGAACCCCATTACGCCAAATCCGATGATTTTGAAAGAAAATTGGAAAAGACAACAGTGACGGTATCAAGTTGACGCGCAAAGATATAAATTAATCCAGATCAAAACATAAAAAACTAAAACGTTCACAAAATTGAACTTGCATAGCGTATCCCTGAATCCATGAGTCTTTGTTGCTTTGCTCCTGCCCAGTTTCTTTCTTGTCGTCGGCGCAGAGTACTCAGTGAAACAGAAGTTTAGGTCTGCATCAGCCGTGACCCGTCTCACGCCTTCAGGTGTCACACTGTCAGGTGAAGCTCGAGGCCACTAGCCATTTCAGGGTGCTTTCTCCGAATAAGGATACCATTGGCTTTTCCGTTGCATTTGGCTAGATTTTTTCGTACATAAACTATGGCATCCTGCCCGCAGAAACCACTTCTTTACCAGGACAGAATAAAACTGCAAACTGCAAGTGATTTTTGCGTTACTTATTCGGCTTTCTCAAGGTTTGGAAAATGGAAAATTATCATCGAATTGCGCTTTTACCGATTCTCGAACTGTGGAAGAATCTTCTGATAAAGAATGATTTAAGGCAAACGGAGTTTCTAGCTGGATCTACAGAAAATTCAAAATGCTTCCAAGTGTTTCGGTACACCTGCGTTTAAATTAAAATATGAAAGCCTGAAAAAATAAAGGTCACTTCTATGCGCCCAAAAATTTCAGGGCGCACAGTTAATTTGCTATGCGCCCCAAAATTTCCGGTCAAAATAGAAAAGCCAGTAATTCAAAACGTTATGGAACGTTAAAACATGGTATCAGCGAATCCGTAATGTTGCTGTGAAAGTGGTACAGACGTACCAGGCAAATATTGCAAAAAAAACAATGGTCTTGCTTGTACTCGTACAATGCCTTACGGCACTTTAATACAGAACATCATAACACAAATAATTATGATGGCTCACTAACCAGGCATAATCAGATTTTAATTCAAAAGAAATTGCTGCAGTATTTCCTATTTAATCTGTCATTGGCTAAGAAAAATGTAACATTCCGTGATTATTGATTGAATTTACGAACTTTATTAATGGGGTACTTGTACTCCTTAATTTTGGTGAACATAGCCGGCAGATAGTTTTCTTTTTTCAATCAGGCAATCTCTACGTTGAAATGTTGAAGCATGCATTCGTAATGCCTGTAGAAGCCATAACGCATTGCTAACTAAATAACACATAACCAGTGCTGAAGAAAACCTAAATAAGCAAACAAATTTTGTTTTTAACAACTTGCCAAATGCAGAGTACATTTGATTATAAATTTAGATGATAACTATGCCGAAATACAGATATACAAGTACAGCGAAATTAAAAGTCTACCTTTTTATGTCTATGTACCGGTAATTGTTATTCTGATAACTATTTATCTTTAGAAAATCATATTCTCCAATTTGATATTCTCATATATATCTCACAATAAATGTCCGAAAAACTGTAAACACGGCTGAAACACCCTCTGTAATCGAGACAGTGGCATGGAATTATGGAAGCCGTCTCGGAAGCGCGGCCCAAATACCGGTAACCACAGAAAAACTGGTTGCAGTAAGCTATTAATATCGATAATCGCAAAGGAAAAAAATTGATGAAATTCACGAAAACGAAATTTACCGGTTAAATAGATAAGGTCAACCGTGTGCCATTTATACTTTTACAGCCTGAATACGAAATGTGCCAATTCAAGTCTGGTAAATCCAACTGGTAAATCAGCGGGGTACATATGTACTTGTACTGTACACATACACGAAAAAATGCATCAGATTTCGCGGACAACTCAAAAACATTGAAAAAACTTCTAAAAACAGATAACGAACGCAGAATTAATTTTCCCGTTATAAGAAAGTAAAAAAACGGTAAAAACTGAAATTTAAAACTTTGAACTGCAATTTTTTGGGCGCATAGCAAAGTAACTATGCGCCCTAAAATTTTGGGGCGCATAGCACTTTCGAAAAATAAAACCTGTTATAAATTTATTTTTATTAGGTGTGAACAGCGAGGTGTTTCATACCCTGTTCCATGGCCCCGTACCTCAACCGACTGGAGAAATCATCGAACTTCCTAATGTCTCGCCACAAGCATATTCTAATTTCATAAGGTAGTATAATTGATGGAATCAGTGCACGGGCTTTTCGCATCGGGCAAACGACATAATGCATTCGACACTGGTGAATATCCAGTGCCATGATTAGTCTGTTTAGGTCGAAACAAGTCTCGCCATCGCTAACTATCTACGTTGACGAAAGCAAAGCCGCCTTCGTGAAAGCTGGTCTGATAACCAGAGAAAGTAAACAAGAACATGCTAAATGCCTGGTGTCGACGGAAGCCATTGGGGAACAACTAAGGATCAGAATCACTTTGGAGATCACAATTGCGCGAGCCAGGCATAGACCGTCATCGTTTTTAACTGAAATAACACTTTGCATTCGGTCCAGTTTGCGGCGCAGCAGTAACGGAACATTGTAGCGACACATACCAGCAGGCAAATTTGAAAGTTACACCCAAAGTTCAAAAGATTCGTCAAGTATAAAATGTTGACTGGAGTTTAAAACTTTGACGACTTCTTTCATTAGCCTGGCGACAGTTAGCTGTGGTCTGACTGGTACAAGGGCAACGTGTTTAATCACATGCAGACATCGGAATCATTTTGAACACAAGAATCCTCTTCGAAGTATTAGAAATAAGCTTGGGACGCATTCTCGATTCAGCGCACGGTGTGTGCACGCCGCATGGTGTACGAATGGTTATGCTTGCAGAGGTGTTGGCAGAGTGTACTGCGTTGGCAGAGTGCATGCCAACATAGTGCCAAAGAACGATCACTCAACGATGCAATTAAGGTAGTGATGCAGGCGAAGCCGGTTATTGCGTACTACAAATGATAACATAACCTGCTGGTTTGGGTTCAAAACAAAAGGTCAGGAAAGTCAGGAAAGGCGGCTTGACAATTACGTCGCTTTCTTTTCAAAACTGGAGACAACCTTTAATGAAGAACTTGATGACACAGATGAAATTCGGTCAGACATGGCTTGGAGTTGGAATGTTTAACATAATCCGAAATATGTCCAAGGGTATTGTTCATGTGCATGAAGACTACGGGTAGATCGGCGCTCTCGGTCCTGTTAATACAGAGTAAAGCTGTGTCTCGGCTTGTAATGATCAGCGTACCATTAGTCGTAATGCTGCCGGAGACAAGTCGCGCTAGAATGATAACTATTAAAAACAATATTTTTGTAAAATTGTTTTGTTGGAAAGCTAACGCATCACATTCCCACGTTCCCGGAATTTTTTTTCGCAGAAGACTTGAGTTTTTGCGAAAACCTTGGCATGCCGGACGAGCGGACTAGTATAACTTTTATTAACTATACTGCGGAATTTATTCCCTTTCTGTGAAGAATATGAGATACCGTTCTCTCGAGAAAATATGGTGCAGTTAGTCTCGAACAACAGCAGCAAATCGAAAGTCTTTCAGTGCCTTTAAATATGCAAACAATGGACTGGGCTGTACTTAGTGTATTACAACGGTCGATTGAGAATAAAAGAAATTAAGATCCAAATAACAACAGCTTTAATGCTGGAACCAAGGTGATATCAGTACCAAGGCAATCCGAGCCGCGCCTGCGCTATAATAAAGAAAAAAAGAAAAGGATGCACACAAAATAAGTAGGATAAAATAAAAATTAATATAAGTAAAAGATTATCTTAGTAAAGTTGCCGACCACGATCTATAGCCTATACTTGCCAGGTGCGGATTTAAGGTCAACACCATATCCAACATCACCGGCTACGATCTTTCCACTATACCTATGCGTAAACGTGCGGATTGACGGTCACTATACTAGGAAAGTGCACTCGCTTTTTGCGGGCACTGCAGGACCGAAGCGTAGTAGGAATATGTGTCTAAATTGGAATAGTTTGGGCAGAGCCTCTAATGGTAAAGAAACTTAAGCTATTTTCAACACAATGTGTATCAGCCTTTATTGTCCTGTGGTTCGTACAATTCATGATCATCGGTACATGTAGTTCACAATTTCACGAAAACAATCAAAGTGTTAAGTAACTGACAACAAGGCAACATTTTGGCGCCGCAAAAAAGAGCAAGCCGACCTGCACATCACAAAGGGGCCTAAAAAAGAATGAAACAGAAAGTCCGTCCACTGCTCTAATAACTTGGTTTTCGCAAGCGAACGGTTTTGTTTAATTTAACGTAACTTCTGCTGTACCAAATAGATATTCTGTTGCTTTACTTTAGAAATATTGTTGTCCTAATAGACATAATATCTTAACAGTAACATCTCTCACATAAGAGCTTTTTTACGGTTTCTCGACAAGAACAATCCCGTCTTGATTAATTTTGCGATGTTATCAATTTTGTTAGACAGTACGCTGCCCCATCCTTTTTTGAATCAGTTGGTGGTGCCGACGAACGGACAACACAAGTTACTCGGGGTGTAAGTGTGTACGGCCACCTTGCTTGTGTACATATTTGTTCTTACACAAGCACGGCGGCGGTGACCGACGAACGGACATCGCCCTTACATAGGGTGTGAGTATGACATCGCCAGTAACATGACGTGTAAGTATATACGGCCTCCGCGCATTAGTGCATCTCCTCCCAATGCCACCGTGCGTGTATGCATTTCGTGGCGGTGACCGACGAACGGACATCACGCTTCCCATTAATTCTGAACATAGAGGACCTTCGCTACGCTTCGGTCGAATATTGATTGGCCTGATTATCGGAAGCATTGTCTCTTCGTTATTCCATAAATCAGATTTAACCGGAGTTGCGCTGAAGGCTAGGGCGCAGTGATCAGATCGGCTTTGTTGTTGACTGTGATAATAAGGGGCATGCGAATTTGCAAATTTCGGATCAGAATAAAAATCGGTTGTGGTGACAGTAGTGGCACCATAAGAACTCGATACCATAAGCGCTATTGCACTTGCTCCAGAAATTTTTTTTCAGGCGGCTGCGACCGATTTCCACAAGAGAAAATTGTGGAAAATGTGAAATTATAGGGATGATATTGCGGGATTTTGAGATATCGAGCAGCCAGGTCCGTTCGAATATTTCTACAAGCCAAACTAGTAAATGGTATTTATTAAGCAAGATTGAATGATTGTGCAAGAATGAATTATTTTATATAGATCTAGACGACGAGGTACATTTACACCGATGCGCACACACTGATCCTGGGTTAGCGCTATAAAGCATTAGATACGTCATGCATGGCGCTACCTTAGCATGAGTATATGGAACGCTTTCGCCGAAAACTATCGATCATAAACCAAACTTAAGTCACCTTTTTGATCCAGACCCGGAAGTCCAACCGCTTTAGGAATATTGGACAGCTTGGTCACAATAAGGTTCAGTATATCGCGGCAGGGTATTTTCAGCCATGATAATTAATGTCGAGGATTTGAGATCCCGGCGGATGAACTGCCCACCGTTCAGAGAATTTCTAACAAATAAGTCAACGCAAGATGCCCAAAATATCCATGTAAATTGTGGCAATGAGCGTCCAACCAAGAAGCACGTAACATACTCCTCGTTGGAATCGAAGTACACCAAAAACCCTGTCCGAATAAGTGGTAACAGTTTAAACATAATGAGCTTTCGAGTAAGTACATATTCTGTACAGCTTCGAAGGCATGTTTGTTTTCGCAGAACTGTGCGTTTACGCGTGCTGTACAGTTCCAAGACCTGAAAGCGAAACTTCGGGACTGGTCAACACTTATCTGAATTTCCGTCGATCGCCTAATCCGGCAAACCAGGATTCGATAATTAAGCGTGGACAAGTCATTGTTGATGATCGTGATATACCTGTCGCCTGCGTCTACCAAAATCAGTTGACGGGGATAAACATGTTCGTCGATTACGGCAGTAATGAACCTGTACTGGATGACCTCGACACTTTTCTTGCGAACAGTACTGTGCGGCAAAATTTTAGATTTGGACGCGGTCAGGCTTTTCCGGAAACAGTGATGAAGAACATCATGCAAATCGCCAGTTTACAGCCAAAAAATGGTTACTATGACGATCCGGAATTGTTGGCGTCCTTCGGAAATCGGGATATGCCAGAACCTACTTGGGCACGGAATTACTTCCTTACTACTGCGAAAATTCGATCATAATTTGCCCACTCCGAATGAGCATGCGAAAGGTCTACCTTTGGATTCCGTGGGGAAAAATAGCCCTCTGGAATTGTTTCCTGCAGAAATCTTAGGAAAGGACACAAATGCTTTCTTGGTCCATGTAAGAATTTTTTTATTATACACACTATCTCCGTGTTTTTTTGGCTGACGTTTGGTTGGTGGGCGGTCTATGCAAACAAGCATATAGATGATCTATTAAGAGCACATTTGCAGCTGACAGATGGTATTCCGAGTATCATTTTATGCATAGGTAATATGTCTTTCAGCAAATAGAAGATCTGTTAAAACACGTTGCCGCTGTTTTTTTAAAATAATTTTATTAATTGCTGATTATTCGAGATATATAGTTTATCTGCTTTTTATTTTCAGCAATAGTAAACGATCTTTTTATAAAACATTTATATATCAGTTATTACGATTACTATATAGAAAGTTCCTCATGCTGATGGTTGTTGTAGGCGAAAAATAAAAAACCACCCTCAACTGATGCAGTTAAAAACAATTCAACAAGCTCAGCGGAAATAATTATCAGCTGTATAAAGGAGATGGATGAGCTGGTTTTACCGATTTTGCATGGTGTCCCCGTGCCTGTGAGGCGCGATGTGCGACATTCTCATGCCACCCTGTTGAATGCAGAGGATCCTTTGCCTTTTTTGGACATCACCGAGCGTACGTACTAGCTGTCTCAGACAGACGGTGAGGAAATAAATGTGGAATCATCGACGTCGCTCATTTAATTGGAAGAACTCACCACGACGAAATTGGAAAGGGTTCCTATTTTATCGAAACGCTGACAAATTTTCTGGGCAATGACTTTTCATGTCAAAACGACCGAGCAGCCCAAATTATTTTTCATGGAGATCACGCCACATTATTGCTGCGGGAAGGAGACAATGTGTTGTATGTTGATCCCCTGGGTGACCAAATTTAAGTTCGCCCGGCCTGCGCCGCATAATAAGCGGATTCTTCCAGAACGACTCAGGAGACAGATTTCAGCTAGGCTAAAAAGTGGACATCACGGTTCTGGACGTTTTTTTGCCAACGAGCCAATGATTGCGTTGTCATGGCCATCGTTTACTATTTCCTGTTCCTTCTCGGTATCGACATTTCAGCGACTATTGTGGTGATGCGCCGTATTCGGAGGTTGTTGCTGCCGTTTTTGAAAGCTCTGAAAATGCTAGATTTCAGCACGGTTCTGGAAAGGCTAAATTGCCCTCGGAAACCGAAAAATGTAATAGAGTTTACAGTGGTTGAACCGTTATTGGTAAGTGGTTTGGTGATAAATGAATGACCAGCTGAGAAGATTTTTAAGTTTAGGAGAAAGTAATCTCAAAGTGCAGCAGAGCTTACTTGGATGTCAATAGATGATCTCCAAAAAAACTTGGCAGTAGAGTTGTCAGTGCGGATTCAAGGGCAGTCTTTAAGTTTATGTATACAATACTAGTAGATGATCTATTTTTAGCACACTTAGCTTGAACAGCATTCCATGCCGTTATACTCAGTATTATTGTGGATACAGATAGTCTGTTACGTGGCGATTATATATTGGCTGATAAAAGTTTTTTTTTTTATTATTAGGACGATGCTCATCGACATTCTCCTTTAGCTAACTTTTCGTTTTACTCGCAATGGAACGCTTTGTATGCCTGGTGTGCGATGGCCTATCACCAGGTAACAAATTATTAACTCGTTGAATCATTTTCTGTAAAGAAAACTACGAATGTTAGTACTTGGGTTTTTTAGGCTTCTCGTCCGAACTTACGCTGCAAAACCGACTTTGCTTTGGTTCCCGAGTTTCGTTGGGTGTATGATCTGGAACATGTTGATGTCGACTTTTCGAAAACTCTGAATCCTCCCCGGAATATTATTACAATCGAAGATTCGCTGCCACGGCATTTTGAATGACGATAGGAATGGAGTTTCCACGGATATGGATAAAGATGGCTGTAGTGTAGTGGCTACGCGCCATATTAGCGCGTAGCAACCCGCATGGCTGTGTTGACCTGTAGAGGACGCATTTTATGTGGTACTACGAGTATTTCATGATTCAGTATCTATCCGGCCAGAGTGGCACAATAAACATCTGTGCCAAGACGTGACAATTGGCGTGAAGTGTAGTATTCTCTGAACTCTGAAGCGGGAAAGGAGAAGAGGAAAGCGAGCGCTATATAATAAGAGATCGAAAATGACGACCACAACCGATCAATTGACCAAGTTCAATCCGGAAACCATGGACTGGAAGGCGTGGAAGTTTTGTATGATAATTATACTGTGCTGACCGACCTTCATACGGACAAGCACCGTGCCTTGCTAATAAACAGTCTGGACACGAAGGCCCTGCAGCTTTTAGTTTCGATGTGCAAACCCAAGATGCCGTCCGACTTCACACTGGGTGAACTGGTCACGAAGCTGGAAACGGCCTACGCCCCGTACACAAACCAAATAACCGAGTGGGCGCTGTTCTTCAGTCTTCGGCAGGACGAAAAGAAAGCCTGGTGGACTTCGCGACACGTTTACGTGACAAAACGATCCTATGCGACTTTCCGGCAACAGTGCTGGAGAAGAATTTAAGTGCTGTGCTCGTGGCAGGCGTCAAAAGCGACGCAACAAGACGCTACCTAATGCTGCAAGAGCTGAAGACGTTCGACGCCGCCCTCCAAATTGATATCAAAAATGAAACAAGCGTGAAAGAGGCGAGAAAAACTAATGTGGAAGAGAATGTGGTGAACAACATTAAGAAGCGAGAAATAAGAGTGAAGAAAGAGGAGAAGAGCAGTAGAGAAAAGAGACAAGAAGAGAATGAAGAAGAAAGTGGAAGTGACGAAGAGATGCCGTCCCGGCGGAAGTGTAAAAGATGCGGATCCTGGCGGCATACGCCCGAGGAATGCTGGTATAAAAACACCAGGTGCAATGCTTGCGGCATGAAAGGCCACATAGAGAGGGCATGCCAGCAGAAGGACAACAAGAAGAAGGAAAAGGTCGATACCGTCTACAATGTCGAAGAAGACTATTTCGACATTATGCCATAATGTTCTGCTTTTTCACTTCATTTTAAGGGTGAAGGTGTAGTGTAGTGGCTACGCGCCATATTAGCGCGTAGCAACCCGCATAATGTGTTGACCTGTAGAGGACGCATTTTATGTGGTACTACGAGTATTTCATGATTCAGTATCTATCCGGCCAGAGTGGCACAATAAACATCTGTGCCAAGACGTGACAATGGCCCTAGTGTCCATCACCGGATCCTAGTTACGTTTGATGAACCGTTGTTCAAAGTCAGGAATACTGAACTGGTGTCTCACTCGGGCCCGTCAAAAACTGACGTACGCGCTAAACCTCTCAGTGCACCGAATCCTAGTGCGGGTACCTCAGTTGAGACTGGTCCAGTGTTGTGCAACCCACTCTCGCGGTGAGTCTTATATGTTTGCGTTAACCTGAGTTCCATATTCCTTTGTCATTTGTGTGCCTCTGCCCGTCTTTTTAGGAAATTGTTAAGCGTCGAATTTGATAGCCAACTGCTCTTAAATGGGCGACCGGTGAACCTGATAAAGTTTATCAGAATAAACTCTAGTATTAGATGATCTATTCAGTGTATTAGAGGATGCAGTAATTGCGAATTTCTATAGAAACTCTCTCGCAAAAACGAAGGGGTTACAAAAAAGAAGATAAGGGAAAGAAGAATCCGGGCGGAAGAGAAAACTGTGGGAGTTTAGGCCTTAATTCGGAAAAATGCTGCTTTCTGCTTTCCATTCAAGAGCTATTTATAGCGCGTGCTGTGTCAGCACATAGCGCTGAAAGTGCTTAAGGCAACATCCGTGTCAGCACACGGTAATGCTTAAGGTAAACATCCGTGTCAGCACACGGTAAAAAGCTCAAGGCTAAATATTCTCGCAGAGTTGGCACTGCAGTGAAAGGTGCAATACAACATCGCAATAGAACGTGCAATTAAATACATGTTAAATATTACTGCCTGGATATCCTGGCTATCCTGGTTATGCTATCCTGGGTATCCTGGCGGTATGTGATACTTCACAAACAGCTAAAGAAGCCGTTGTACGTATAATAATAGGAAAGACGGCATTGTGAAAACAGTGTGTCTATGTCGGTAAACCACATATCAGTGTCTTTATGTTCTGCAAACCAGGAAGGACGCAAGCACGCGCCGCAAAGACCTCGTAAGTTGTACGTATAATATGAAAAGCAAGGCCGATCTATTCATTAAGTTCCACGTATATTTCGCATTTCGGGACAGAGCGGATTCAAGCTTCAGGATGGTGTTCGGTTCTGCGCAGGGTTGGCTTACTAGCATAAGGTGGATCTTGTGGTAGCCAGTAACTGCATATTTGCTACGGTAGTTAAATGGTCGTCGGAAATATCTTTATGACGATCCAGTTATACACAACTGCTGTATCGACAAACACGGGCTGAGGAACGTGGGAGCAGGTGTCTCGACGTTAAGGTAACCCTGAAACATATTGCTCTGGTACAGACACGGGATTTTTCGAACGAAGCTTCGTTTTTGGAGTATTAGGAGCTTCCTTTTCACTATAATCGGCAGTTGGATGTAGCGACAGGGTTTCCGTAGTGGTGCCTTATTCTTTCATCGACAGCCATACCGGTGGATCAAACAGCTAGAGCTCATCTGGGAACTTTTCATATGTTGTTTGATTTTCTAAGCTGGGTACAGTTACTGAAAACTGAAAAAACAAGAGACGCATCTCAGTTCGTTTCTCGATACATCATACGGAGCAGCATATTGAAGTAGAAAATGACAGCTTCTACGTTCTAAATAGTGAAGAAGGGCGGAAGGACGTCGAGGAACCAATTTTAGCGCCATCCTGGAAAAGATTCATCCTTTTTCCAATTGTACAAGAAGAAAGCCTGACAGATGTATAAAACATCTCTGGCGTGCTTCCAGATTCCTGAAGATATAAATCTATTACATGACACTCGTCAGTATCCCGATCTACCGAGAAACGAAAAGAATTTATAAGGAAACGTATCAGTTTTGTTTGCCGCATCGGACGGCAGAGTTATGCAAAACTTGGCCGAAAAATTCCTTACCAAAATCCAGTGCCTGGAAATTAGGGAATTTTACGCCTTTTAAGTTTTCATGAAAAACGTCCAGACTGAGCCATACCCACTTCTGATAAATACTTATTATCAAGACAGCAGTGACCGCCCGTTATTACTGCAGGCCATCAAAAAAAGGAAAATACCGCGGAGAAAGCTGAGTGGGCCACTCGGTAGATCAACGATAAAGCGCTACGCACACTTTGCTGAACATGTGAATGGTGAATTTGGTGAGCGGTGAATTTTTGATTCAAGAATTATGGCCTGCTGCCCGGACTGACGGTCAGTAACGGACTCATTTCTCGAGATGAGCGGCCACATGTGGAATTCTCCTGCTGGCTGTTCACCCAGCTGCCGCCCAGTGCTATCCAGACGATGGTCGATGAAGCTATTGGCTTTCATACCGATTCTAGGAAAATGCCTCCTCCCGACCTTTGCGTGGTCTCAACACAAAACTTTTGCAGCTGTACGTGAAATTTTTGCTGATTTTCTACTTAAAAATGCTGGGATGAGAAACGATGTATAACGTTCCTAATCCACTTCCTTATATGAAAAACATTTCGCTCGAAGGAAAACTAAATTCTTTTGAACGGCGCGTTTCGGAATACAGGCGGGCAAAGATCGGAAATAAAGAACAGAAATGAGGAAGTTAGTTTGGAAACTAAATTTTGACAAGTTTTTCTGTCTGAATTTATTCATGACATTTGGTGGTTAGACGGATAAAACGAATAAAACAAAAAAAGGATCTGCGCGCATTGAATTTCGTTTGTTGGATAAAAGTCATGGTGTTTCAGAAACTCGATGTTACTTAAACCAGGAAAATCTTAAAATCGTATTCCATCGTTGTTCGAATGTCCTTCGGCGACGTGCTGCCTGTGTTTCCGGGCTGTTTGCTGTTAGGAGAAATGAGAATGGGGTATCCTTGGATATCATGACATTGGTGCTCTGCAGGAGGAATAACAGCGTCAGTCTGTGACCAATAAAACTCTTGTAACCCATTTTCGCCAAATTTTTGCCAACGATTGCGCTTGTTATTCCACACTTTTTTGACAGCTTAGTCAGCGATTGGCAGGAAAAGCTGACATCGATGTTTGCGTTTTAGGATTTTCCTTCCTCATTATTCATCTCATGTAGGCACAAAGAAGATTGCCGTAAGGATCGTCTTTTGCGAATGTTTCACAGCGTACAAAAACGTGCTTGACGTAAAATATTGGCCTGTTGTAGCGCAAAGACTCAGCGCAATTGTGGCGAAATATTTTCCAACTCTGCGTACAATCGACACTCAGTGTCGCCGATCGATAAGCTGGTCGCGAAATCGTGAAGCAAAGCGATGAAATGTCCGTCTCTTAACTGCTTGATTCACATAAGTTATTCCATTTCCCAGGCTCATACGCAGGTGCTGACGTTACAGATGAACTATGTGGTCTTATTGTTCAAAAAGAAATTCCAGGGCATTTAGTGGCTTACGCCCACACTTTAAGCTGTGAGTTTGACACTTTTATATTCGCATCATTTCTTCAGCGTTATTCTTTCTATAATCCTGGGATATTTCATCGCAGTTTACTTGATTCGGGAACCAGACTCGCTAAGCTTTAAATAACGGTTCGAAGGTCACACTTTACGAGATATAGCTTTTAGTTCCGCTTCAGAGACACTTAAAATTAAGTTCTTTTAAGATTAAAACGATGGGCAAATTCGTTCAAGATTGTAGAAGGCATTGGTAATTTTCTCCATCCATAGAACTGGTCGGAATACAGGGAAGAGGAAATTCGACGTTTCCACAGAGGTTGGCAAGCAAACCAAATATCAAATGATGGATATAAAAATATTGTTGAATCACTTATCAATACCGAAAGGCATTATTAAAGATCTGTACTACACCTGCACATGTGGACTTCGACTAATTATGGGCTGGTAGATGCCACGGTATTTATGAATTGATAGAAGGATTATTTTCATATTAATTACGAAATACCAGTCCAACATGGAACAGCTTTCCTCTAAACTGAATATGTTTGTCTTGTAAGAAACCATAAAATGAAATGTTTTAACCACACGGTCCCCGTTAGAAACGTTTCTGGCTCCAACGGCTGGTAGGCGCCAGCTGGCACACCGTTGTTCTCAAACATCCTGACCTAAAAATAGTCAGATAATATATCCATGTGCATAAGATTTCGTATATTTAGATTTTAGATAAATGAGAAAAGATAGCGAGGATTTCTTGCTGGCTTCAGTAACAAACAAAACAAGTACAACTCTCCTATCCTCAGCGGCACCTTTCCAAGGCAAAAAGTTTCGCTTTTTGTTCGTCAGGCTAGCAAAGAAGTGAATCCCGAATGAGAACAGTTCAATCAGTATGTGCTTTCCCATGTCGCATTGAACAACCAGGGTGCATGCTCGCACCAGCCTCACCAGCCTACTGGTGAGGGCCGCGTCTGGGATCTTTGCGCTGCAAATCAGCTTATTCGTTAATGACAATGTATTCAGTGTTGCTCAAGTTTTCTTGAAATTTTTGAAGCTTCTCAAAGGCAACCTTGCGGCGTTGCGCATAGGTTTATCCCCTTCGAAGGATTGTGGAATTTCGAATGTATTATTTGACCTTTCTCTGAAAAAGCTGCCACTCCGGATGGTCACAAAAATGGCTTTAGGGATAGACAAAATAAACAAAGAATAGGCCATCATTCCAACAATGCGCAATGCTCGAGCAAATTTTTCTTTTTGCCAAAAAAAATTTTCACCGATAACGGAATGGAACTTTGCAATAAGGTAACTGATCAGATAAATATTATTAGTGCTCTATATTCGGCATTTTCACTTTTCACCGTTCCATAGTCAATTCAACGCGCCGGTAGAGCGCCA